>NC_134540.1:36189318-36492348 GCF_050624435.1 Tenrec ecaudatus
GTGGAACACTAAGGTTTAAGAAATTAATGGAGAATAAGTTCTCTTCTTCCTGACAGATTCAGGTGCTCCCTGACAGAATTAGAGATAATTAGATGCTTCATTCATTTATTCATTAAATGTATAACTTATGTGAGCTTATACTCTAGGTTCTATAAGACATAAAAATATCAATACATTTCTCCATACACTGAGGAGCTCACAATCTCTTTCGAGGAACAAGCATGTGAAGACTCTGTAGTAAAATTTCAAAAAGAAATGTGTGTAGAACATGATGTATTAATAAAAACTCAAACCGAACTTACTACTATTGAGTTGATGGCCAATTCATAGCAACCCTGTAGGACAGGGGAGAACTGCCCCTGTGAGTTTCCCAAACTGCAAGTGTTCGCGGGAAGAGAAAGTCCCTTCTTTATCTTTAGGAGTTGCTGGTGGTTTCCATCTGCGGGACCACAGCCCAATGAATGAGCACTGTGCCACCGGGGCTCCAGATTAATTAGAAGGTAAGCCAAAGGGTGCTGCTATTAGAATTCTAGTTCACGCATGGATGGGTGTATCTCATGTTTAAACGTGGACGGCTGCAACCCGTTCTCTCAGTGAGATGCCCGACTAGGTTCCTGATGTTGTGTCTCTTGCTCCAATGAAAACAGTTGATGCCGGGAGGACACGTGCAATCAGTTAAGTCCAATGTAGAGATCACTTCCCAAATATCAAGCAATGCTTCAAATTCCAATGGGGGTAATCTTGAAGGATTTTTCTGAAGAACACCAGATGATCACAGGAGCTTATTATGAAGGAGTTTAAAACATTTGAAAAGTGCATCAGTGATGGAAACGACAGGCAAAGCTTGGCTGCGAAAGTTCTCCCCATTGTGAATATTCACCTACATATTCTTCAAGGGTAGCAAGGGTTCTCCTAACAGAATGTTCATATTAAATCTTACTCTGTCCAACCTACAGCCCTGTGTTAATTCTTCAGGCTTTGTTTTGTATCCGAAACTCAAAGAACCTTTAAAAGGACTATAATTTGGGTCCCTCAAAGTTGCCCATTTTCAGTGATGTGAATCAAAGAAGATAGGATTCCTTTTGAATGGTTTCCAGCCTTTGGGGACTCATCTTCTGGCATGATATCATATTTTTCCACTGGTATTCATACAGTACCTACTGCCCACCTTTTTCAGACATGGACTATATTTTTAATTCTTCCTTCACTGTCTTACTCTGCGTGTACCACTTACATTTTTTGAACTTGGGTGGCCCTGTTAGCTTGTGAAATACCAGTGCAAAATTTCCAGGATCTCAGCCACATGCAAGCCACAACAAGATGGCAAACTGACAGATGGTAGAAAAAAACAACTGACAAGCAATGGTTATTTTTAGGTTTTGTGTTAATTAGCTTAGGCCATGAGTCTTAGTAAGTTTGACGTTAAGTTCTAGCAATCCTCCGTAGTGTCACCTAACACAATGTAATCAGCTCCATAATTGGATCTGCTATGAAGAGTCATTGGTTGTAAGAAAGTGGTGGGATACAATACCCTTACTCAGAAAGCAGTCTTAATACAATAGACTGAGAGAAAATTTCCTCAGAGAGTTCCCTATTTCCATTTAAGTGGACCCTGGGGAAAAGTGTGCTTGCTTTTTTGCTATTTGAGTCTTTTATCTGACCCATCTACCTCTGGTTCTTTGGACCTGACCCAATGAGCTGCCATAGTGCCTGCTGGTCCTGAGAGTTGTCAGAGACCTACCACCTGACATACCGCTCTGGCATCATTCACCAGTGTAGTCAAACATCAACCTGCTGACCTTGGATGAGTCAATCTCTGCAGCTACCAGTCCACTGCCTTCCTGGTGATATGGAGTCCATCAGCCTGCCAAGCTACTTTGGAGAGGTCTCCAGCCTAATATCTGACCTATAGAATTACCTGGATTTGCATTTTTAAAAATATAAGAGGAATTTTATAAATATAAATTATGTCTGTGTTTCTGTCTCTCTTTATATACCCTGGTAGTGTAGGGGTTATGACTTGGGCTGTGATATGAAAAGTCAGAAGTTCAAAACCACCAGTCACTTCATGAGAGAGAGATGGGACTTTCTACTCTCATTAACAGCTCCAGTTCCAGAAACTCACGGGGACATTCTACTGTGTTTTATAGGGCCACTCTGTGTCAGCATTGACTCAATTGGAGTTAGAAGGATGTGTGTGTGTGTGTGTGTGTGTGTGTATTTCCCTGATTTTTGCTTAAATAGAGATCCCAGAAGTAGACAATACTTTATTAAAATATATTTAATAAAGCCTTGTATGTAGTGGTTATATGTTGGTCTGCTAACCTCAAGGTCAGCAGCTAGAAACCACCAGCTGCTCCTCAGGAGAAAGATAGGGTTCTACTCCACTGCTATAAAGAGTTACAGTCTCAGAATCCCACAAGGGCATTTCTACCCCATCTCTACATAGTTCCTATGAATCAGTGTCAACTTGGTGGTACATAGTTAGATTTTTTTTTAGTGAGTGTATCAAACTTAAATTTAAATTTAGAAAAATAACGACATATCCATGCTCTACATGATGTTTTCACTGGCTATTTCTTTGAGGTGGCCAGCTGATTCCTCCATTTTCTGTTCTTAATCTGGAAGCTCCACTGAAATCTGTTCACTTTGTACAAACCCCACTGGCATTTGAAATACCAGTCATCAGAGTAACATACCAGCCAACACATTATGACAAACTAACAGACACGTGTTCTTGCTTGCTGAAAACAAGGAGGATTTCAAGAACTTGCTGATGAAGAGAAAGGAGTGAAACCTTCATTTGGATCATAACTCGAGATAAAGAAGATCAAAATCCTCACAACTGGACCAATAGGTGACATAATTATAGACAAATGGTCAAGACTTTGGTCTTCCTTGGATCCATCACCAATGCTCATGGAAGCAACAGTCAAAAGATCAAAGAATGCATGGAATTGGGTCAATCTGCTATACAAGACTTCTTTTGAATATTGAAAAGCAAGGATGTTATTTTGAGAACTAAGGTGCGCCTACCTTGAGCCATCGTATTTTCAATAGCCTCATCAGCATGTGAAAGTTTGGCTTTGAGGAAGGAGGACCGAAGAATTGATGTATTTGAATTGTGAGCCTGGAGAAGAATACTTAAAGCCTCATAAACTACCCACAGGACAAATAAATCTATCTTGGAAGAGGGATGGCCACCATGCTCCTTAGAGGCAATGATGGAAAGATGTTGTCTCATGTAATTTGGACATGTTGTCCAGAAAGGCTAGTCCCAGAGAAGGACCCCATACTTGGCAAGTAGAAGGACAGCCAAAAGAAGGAAGGCGCTCAAGGGGATGAATTGACCCAGTGACTGCAACAGAGGCTCAAGTTTAGCAATACTTCTGAGGATGGTGCAGGACCAGGCAGTGTTTTGTTCTGTTGTGCACTGACACTATAGGTTCGAATCAATAGCACCTCACAGTAACAAAAAAAATTACACATTCATAGATATATTTCACCAGCTCAGAGGATTTCACAACTCAACTAGATTTTAAAAATTGTAATGACATTAAAGTATGTGAAACAATTGGAAATAAATACTGTTTGTATGGGAACATAAAATATCCAACTAGTTTGGTACCATCTTTTTCTCTTACTCATTCAAAAATTTTGAGTCAATCTCTCACATCTGTTTTCCATAAATCTACACCTTCTTTCATATCTATATGAAAGCTGGACAATAAAAAATGACAGTAGAAGGAAAACTGATACAATCTAACAGGGATCTTGACAACCAATAAATTGAATATATTATGGAATTTCAGAAGGATATCTTAGAAAAAAATTCCTTCCAAAATGCTGCATACTAGCAAGAATGGTAAGGTTTCTGCATGCCTATTTGGGACAAATCACTGAAAACATTAGTTCCTAGATAAGGACATGAAGTTTGAAAGTAGAGAGGGTGGACAAAAACAAGTAAAATCCCCAGTGGGATGTGTTGGCATACAGCCATACTACACCCAGGCATATCAATCATCATGAATATGGAGCAAGGCTGGACAGTATTTCATTCTGTTATGTTAGAGATGGCCATTATCTGAGCCGACTCTACTGCAAGTAGCTCCACTTATATTAATAGTCAAAATCAGTTCACTGGGGACATCCACTTAGTGAGGCAGTGCAAATTCAGAGAGTCCGCTCTAAAGGAAAAGTCTCTATCTGAGAATCTCCTGGCCCTGGGAGGTTACCAAAACACAGGTCTATGTAAAGGCCCTCTTCCAAGCCCATCTCTTCTTTTACAGTGGCGGGAAGTCCCTCTTTCTCTGCATTTTTGGCTCTCCTTGTACATCTTGTAAGAGAATGCAGGGTACACTTCAGAGAAATCCCACTTGCAAAGGACCAGGGCTTCTAAATACAGTAGAAGTTGGTAAAAAAAAAAAGATCCTCAATAAGACACACTGTGACTACAAATAAGGCCTTCAACATGGGCAGAATTGTGAGAATGAAGCAGAACTGTGAGGATGTGTGTTACAGGATTGTGTGTAGATTGTGAGGCTTGAGTATATACTACAGTGGCACCCTGGACCTCGATGCTTAATCCGTTCTTGAAGGAGTATCGAGATGCAATGTACTCGAGTTCCAAATCAGTTTTTCCCATAAGAAATAACTGAAAATGGATGAATCCATTCCCGATCACCAAGCTTTTACCCTAACCTTGCCTTTTTACATAAACATTACACAGAAACTTCAAAGTAAATAAGTTTAGAGTTAAACAATATAATTTAAATAAGAAACATAACATTTAAAAAGTTTTAAACAACTACAGCATGGCCCAAACCTTGAGAATACAGGATATGGATCTGTGGACACAGATGTGTCGAGGCGGGATGAGAGAAAGCCAGTGTTTGGAGGGGAATCCCCTTCCAAACATCAACCAGTAACCTCTTTTCACGAGTTTTTTTCCTTTCTTTGTCTTTTTTCACTAGGACTTGGCTGGCTTTCTCTTTAAAAAAAAAAATCTATCTAATGTCTTCTGCTGTTGATGTTTCCTTAACTGTTTTCTAAAAGGGTTTATTAAATTATCACCAACAATATCAGTAACACAATTAACCGGTTCCTTATCAAGATGATTCTTTTCAAAAAATTCTTTCTTAGGACCCACTATTCTTTGTGTGTGTGTGTGTGTGTGATTGTTTGAAGTGAGCTTGTTTGTCACAAGACTCCAAGTCCACTTCAGTTTCCTCCTTTTTTCTTTAAGCCCCTCAGACCACTGTTTAGGTTTGAGGGCTAAGGAATCTGGAGGGAAGGACCCACTATTCTTATGTAAAAATAGTACAAAAAGCCACAAAAACTAAGAAAATTATAGCAAAATGCTTGGAACACAACTGAAAAAGATTTAAATACTTACTTACAGCGCCAACTAATGCCAAGTGACTGAAACACAGACTGCTTTTGTTTAAAAACATCACTTGTGTCAGGTCAGTTCCAATGTTTTGTCCAAGCTTCAATGCAAAGTTTTCTCCATAATTCACTTGAAACCTGATTAGGTCGAGGACTGATTGGGGTTCTATTGCTGGGGTTCTACTGTATTTATGTGTATTTGGAAAATGTTTGTATAAGATAATGGTGAGGATTATTTGTCTTTTTTTTGAGGATTATTGTGTTAGTCTGGGCAGACTAAAGAAACAAATTCATAGATACTCATGTGTGTAAGAAATAGTTTTATATAAAAGTATAATTGTGTGTATATATATGCATATATATATACATTTCATCATTTTATTGGGGGCACATACAACTCTTATCATAATCTATACATACATCAATTGTATAAAGCACATTAGTACATTCATTAAACTCATCATTCTCAAAACATTTGCTCTCCACAGAAGCCCCTGACATCAGCTTCTCACTTTTCCCCCTCTCTCCCCACTCCCCACTCCATCATGTACCCTTGATAATTTATAAATTATAATTGTGTCATATCTTACACTCTCCAACATCTCCCATCACCTACTTTTCTGTTGTCTGTCCCTCAGGGAGGAGGCTATATTTAGATTCCCATAATCAGTTTCCCCTTTCTACCCCACCCTCCCTGCACCCTCCTGGTATCGCCACTCTCACCCTGGTCCTCAAGGGATCATGTGTCCTGGATTGCCTGTGTTTCCAGCTCTTACCTTTACCAGCACACATCCTCTGGTCAGTCATATTTGGAAGGTAAAATTGGGATCATGATAGTTGGGGGCAGGAAGCATTTTGCAACCAGAAGAAAGTTGTGTTTCATTGTTGCTATACTGTACCCTGGCTGGCTCATCTCCTCCCTACAACCCTTCAGTAAGGGGGTGTCCAGTTGCCTACAGAAAGGCTTTTGGTCCCCACTTCGCATTCCCCTTAATTCACAATGATATGATATTTTGTTCTTTGATGCCTGATACCTCATCCCTTTGACACCTCGTAATCACACAATTATTCTGGTTTGAGCCCCTTCTTGTTGCCACTCTGCCAATCCCTTCTGTAGCATCTTCCTCTTTTTCGCTGACCCTCTATGTCACCAAGTATGATGTTCTTCTCCGGGAACTGTCCAAAGCATGTAAGACGAAGTCTCGCCATCCTTACCTCTAAGAAGCACTCTGGCCATTCTTATTAGATTAGTAAGCTTGTCCTTTTAGCGGTCCATGATACTTTCTTTCTTCTTGGCCGGCACCATAATTCAGACTCATTGATTTCTTTTAGTCGCCCTTATTCAATGTCCATTTTTCACATGCATATGAGGCAACTGAAAACAACAATAAAATCCTTGCTTTTTAATAGTCTAAAGAAGCCTTTTGCCGCACATTTACCTAATGCAACTCATCTTTTGATCTCTTGACTGTTGTTTCTATGAGCACTGATTATTAAACCATTTGAGTTAAAATCTGTGACTACTTCAATTTTTGTCTATTTATCGTGTTACTTATTGGTCCAGTTGTGAGGATTTTTGTTTTCTTTACATTGAATTGTAATCTATATTGAAGGCTGTGATCCCTGATCTTCATCAGCCAATCCTTCAAGTCCTCCTCACTTTCAGTAAGCAAGGTTGGATCATCTGTATATTGCAGGCTTGTAAGTTAGCCTTCCTTCGATCTTGATGCCTCATTCTACTCCATATAATCCAGCTTCTCAGCTGATTTTCTCAGCGCACAGATGGAATAAGGATGGTGAGAGAGGACAGTGCTAAAGCAGATCTTTCCCGATTTGAAACCATACAGTATCCTCAGGTTATGTTACAACCTTTCGGATCCAGGTACAGGTTCCACATGAATGCAATGGGATGTTCTGAAATTCCCATTCTTTCCAGGCTGTCCATAGCTTTTTGATTTTTAAACATCCTCCCGGTTGAATGCCTTGGTGTAGCCAATAAAATATAGGATACATTTCTGCTACTCTGCTTTAGCCAAGATCCATCTGACATCAGCAATGGTGTCCCTCATCCACGTCCTCCTTTGAATCCAGCCTGAGCCTTTGGCAGCTCTCTGGTAAGGTAGTGCTGCAACCAGGGTGGGGCAAGCAGAATTTTACTTCAATGTGAAAATAATGATGATAATGTTGTAACGGTGGACTCTTCTGTTGTTTCAGAATGGTTTCAAATATGTATCTCTTCCACTCCGCTGGTCAAGTAGCTGTCTTCCAAATTTACAAGCCTGGATAAGTGAGTGCTTCCAATGCTTCATCAGCTTGGGAAGCATTTCAAATGGTATAGCATCAATTCCTGGAGACTGGTCTGGGGCTAAGGCTTCAGTGCAGCTTGAACTTCTGCCTTCAGAACAGTTGTTTCTTGTGCACATGTTACCTGCAGATATGGTGGAATGTTGAGGAGTTCTTTTGTACAGTGACTTTCCATCTTCTTCTGGTACTTCCTGCATCTTTCAATATTTTCCCATAGAATCTTTCAATATTAGAACTTGAGGTTTGACTTTTTCTTGAGTTCTTTCAGTTTAAGATGTGCTAAGTGTGCTCTTGCTTCTTTTTTAACTCTAGGTTTTCACACATTTCATGATATTGTTTTACTTATCTTCTCTGACCTTTGAAATTTTCTCTTCAGTACTTTTAGTTGATTATTTCTTCTATTAGTTGTCTTTGCTACTCTATGATTTTAAGCAAATTTCAGAGTCTTTTCTGCCAACCACTTTGAGCTTTTATTTCGTACTGTTTCTTTTTCCTTTCTTCATGAAAGATGCTCTTCATGTAATCACACAGCTTATGAGGACTCCTTTGTTGTGCGGTGCATCACAGCTGCTCCTTAGATGCTTTCCACATTCAGGGGAGATATCCTCAAGGTCGTATTTTAGCTCTCATGAACTTTCCTCAGCTTGTACCTGAACTTACTTGTGAGCAAGCGGTTATCTCTTTCACAATCAGTCCCTGGTCTAGTGTTAGCTGCTCATATTGAGCTTCTCCATAGTCTCTTCACACACATATAGCCAATTTGATTTATGTGGATTCCATTAGGAGAATTCCATGTGTATAATCACTATTTGTGTTGTTCAAAAGAGATATTTACTGTCAACAAGTTGTTGGTCTTACAAATTTCTGCCCTGCAATCGCCAACTTTGTGTCTAGCACCAACAATGTATTTTCCAACTACTATACCTTTCTCTTTGTTTCCAATTTTTGGATTCCAAAACCAATAGTTATCAATGCATCTTAGTTACACATTTGATCAATTTCTTGATGAAGATGTTGGCAAAATTCTTAAATTTCTTCAACACAAGCTTTAATAATTGGCGCATAAATTTGAATAATAGTATCAATTGGATTTCTCTGAATGCAGATTCTAAGATGGATTTTTGACAATGAATACAACTCCATTCCTCTTGATTTGTCATTCTAGCATAGTAAACCATAAGATGTTCTGATTCAAAATGACTCATTCCAGTTCACTAACACCTACAACATTGATCTTGATGTGTTCCACTTACTTTTTGATGACTTCGAATTTTCTTAAATCCATACTTTGTACCTCTCAAGTTCTGATTATTAGTAGATCATAGCAACTATTTCTTTTCATTTTGAATCATGCTCCATCACCCAATGATGTTCCTGAAGGTTTAACTCCTGTGGCCTTTATTCTATCTGTACGATTATTGCGGACTCCACTTTGAGAAGGGAGCTCTTCCGTAGTCCTATTTTGAGTGCCTTCTGACCTGCGGTGCCATTCATCTATGATAGTACTCTACTTCTGTGCATTGGGCCTTCAGTATCTGACAATGTTTCCAAGCTGTCCCTCGGGTAGTCAATGACTAAGTCCTGAAGCGGACAGCCTCTTCCTTCTTCACAGTCTGACCTTAGTCTGGAAGCTCCACTGCAATCTGTTCATCTGGGGGAGCCTGCTAGTATTTGAAATACAACTGGCACAGCTTCCAGAATCACAGAAGCACACGGCCACTGTAGTAAGATAATCTGATAGACAAGTGGTGTCAAGGAGTCCATCCTGTACCACAACTGCTGGCTACTCATAGAATTGAGTGTGCTCTGGTAGACCCCATCCTGGATTGGATTACATTGCCTCACTCCAAAGAGGATTACTGTGCAGCTACTGAGAATCCTGGTCCAGTCAATTTGGCACAAAACCTAACTATCACAAAGGGTGATAAAAATTTAAAAACACAGAAATAAGTGATTCGTCAACTAATATACTGTGTAAACAACAGTCTCCAGAGCCTGAGACTAGATCTGGATCATGCCAGATATTGTGTCAAGGATTCTAGAATGATCACCTCAGGAGGTCCTGGATAGAGTCGGGGGAAAGTATGGTATGGAATTTAAAATCATGAAAGAGACTAGATGTACTGGTTAGATAGAGACTAAGGGCTAGAAGACAGTGGTCTTTGTTCACCTTTCAGATCTATACTTGAAGTTGCTCTCATGTTAAAATAATCAACCTTCAAAGATTTAAAGGGTAGCCTTTGGCTCAAGACAAAATTCAGAGGGGGAGAAAAGGAGAGACAGGGAGGAAATGGAATATATGAAGTTACATTAAGGGAATTGCAATAGATGAGTCAAAGCAAAATATACATTAATTGTTGCATGTAAAACTGAATTACTATGCAAATCATCATGATTCACAATAAACATTTTTTAATATCTTTCCATTTGCTTCACAACTTTTTGAAGCACATCAGATTTCCCATCTAATGAAAAGCAACCATCTCTGCCATTTTGAAATTCGCCAAATATTATATTTGTTCTTCCAAGTGCTCTGCATCATGATCATTTTCTGCTATAAAATTCCATCTTCTCTTGGAAAGGCCCTGAACAACATCAAGCTCACTCATTTGCTCCACTACAACCTGCAAACCGTGGCATCCAGCATGACATGGGAAGGCTCTGGCTCAGCCTAATGAAGTCCTGAGAGGATTGCCTTATTTTGCTCTCTTTGGTCACGCTCATCCCTTGAGCTTTTCCTCTTCTAAATTAGGATGGGAACACAGGGAGGAAATGGCATTTTCTTATAATCTTCATAAGCTTGACCCAACTCGTTAACTTTTTCTTACAGATGAAAAATTGCTAAGCTGCGTGAGCTTGGCTTAGCCCTTTCCTTTCCTTCCTAATGAAAGCCAAGTAAGTGGCTGGCTGCCTGGACTATACCATTCCTCCAGTACTCTTCCACGGTTGGGTTAAAGAAAGCCCTTTGTATAAACTGATAGTTTCATCAGAAGTTGCAGCTTTTCTTGGAACATTACTTCCTTCTTTTGTATTGTCTTAATGATATCTAACAAACTGGAGGATGATCTATAATATTTTCTAATTAAATTTTATTATAATATTTAATAATATGTTAGGATCACTTTGCCTTTAATGTTCTATTCTTACAAGCAAAATCTATCTCAATTGCTTTTTAAATGAAAACTTGTCAAGTACTATATCTACAGAGGAATACAAAGCATAAAATATGTGAAAATGATGACATTGCTTATAAGATACATACTAATAATAATCATTTTGGGTGAAATTATAAGCATAATGTTGGAGAACCTCAAAGAAATAATACATTGAAAATGTATTTAAATTTATCTAAGTTGAAAAATCTGAGAGGCAATGAGAAAGAGGAAGATGGGTGGACACAGTGGCTGCAATAATGGGCTCAAGCGTAAGCATAACTGCTAGCGTGGCACGGGACTGGGCCGTGTTTGGGTCTAGTGTACGTGGGGGCAGCTCTTTAGGATATGACTCAATGGCAGCTAACAGAACAACAAAGAACTGGATAAAAAAGAAAGCCTCCATCTGCGATATTGAAATATTCAATAGGCAAAATATTGACTGATGGGGAAGACATCACAGATGGAGGAAGGAATACACAGCATCACTACCTCAAAGATAACTGGTGAGTGCTCAACCCTTCCATCAGGTAGCATATGATCAACAACCAATGTTGTGGGAACAGTAATCCATGTTGTAAGGAAGGCATTGGAAAAGTAAACATCCAGCAACCTCTGGAATACCAACTGATATTTTCTAAAAACAATTTTACTGGCATATACTTCACACATCATATCATTTAATCATTCTATCATATTAGGAAGATTTTCACAATCATCACCACAATCAATTTCAGAACATTTCTTTCCTGACTCGTCATTCTGATACACCCCCCTGCCCCAATTTCTCCCCTCTGACTGAAATATTTCAAAATGGTGTAGACATAGAAAACATTCATTTATGACAAAACACCTGGAAGTCGACAGCTACTCTTCCAATAACTGAAAGAGATCTATATGTGTACACGTTTAAATGGAAGATAGTTCAATTGATTGTGATAATTATGGAGCAAAATCATGAGTATCATACAGATGTCAATATTTTTTGCTGAAGGCAATTTAAAAATATTTGCAGCAGAACATCAGAAGAGATTAGCTAAAACCCAGGCTACATTCAGAAGAGGAACTGGAATGGGCGAGATCATTGCTGATATCAGGCAAATTTTAGCTTTGAGCAGTTCTATTGTTGCTGTTAAATGCAATCAAGTTCTCATTCTTAGCAACTGTGTAAATGAGAATGAAACAGTGCTCCGTCCTGAAAAAGCCCCACAACAATGAGCCCATTGCTGTGAGTCACTGTGTTAAGTCTCTTTTTGTTGCCTTTCTACTTTACCAAAAATAATGTCCTTTTCCACAGACTTCTCTCTCCTGATACCATGTTCATAGCATGTGAGATGAAGTCTAGCCATACTTGTTTCAAGAAATATTCTGGCTGTACTTCTTCCATAACAGCTGTGTTTGTTCTTTTGGAAGTTCATAGTACTTACCCAAATCTTCTCCCCCGCAATTCAAATTCATCGTCTTCTTTTGCATTACTTATTCAATATCCAAAAACCTAAAATACCACTGCCACTGAGTCCATTCGGACTCATAGTGACCTTAAAGGACAGGGGAAGACTGCCCCTGTGGCTTTCTGAGGCTGGTCACTGTTTACAGGAGTAGAAAGCCTCATCTTTCTACTCAGGAACACCAGGTGGTTTTGAACTGCCAGCCTTACCGTAGACACCGAAACCTGTAACCACTATGCCCTCAGAGCTCCTTTAACATGCTCAAAAGCTAGGGTATTACTTTGAGGACTAAGGTTGTCTGACCCAAGCCATGGTATTTTCAATTGCTTCATATGCATATGATAGTTTGATAATGGATAAAGAAAAGTTAATGCATTTGCATTAGGGTCCTGGCAAAGAATATTGAAAGCACCATGTACTACCAAAAAGACAAACAAATCTATCTTGGAGAAGTACAACCAGAATCCTCCTTAAAGTCAAGGATGACAAGATGTCATCTCATGTACTTTAGACATGTTGTCAGGAAAGACCACTTCCTGGAGAAGGACATCCCGCATGGTGAAGTGGAGGGAGAGAAAATCAGAGAACGTTCCTCAAGGGGTGGATGGACACAGTGGCTGCACCAATGAGCTCAAGCTAAGAACAACAGTGAGGATGGTTCGGGACTGGAGGGTATTTCCTTTTGTTGTAAAAACAATCCATTGGAACAGACTTTAACATAACTCAATATTCAACTTTCACACGCATACACAGGAATAGAAATAGAGTGTCTTGGTCAGGAGCCCCGGACTCTCCAAAGTAACAACCTCCTTTTGAACACTTTAAAGGGGGTGTGGTGTGACAGATTTACCCACGTAATGAATCTTCTGACCTCTTGACTGTTTCTTCCATGAGCAACGATCTCAGATCCAAGCAAGATGTAACACTTGACAACTTCAATCTCTCTTGTCTCTGTCTTGATAGTATGTGTTGGTCCAGTCTGTGGTCTGTTCTTCCCTACACTGACTTATCATTCTGACTGAAAGCTGCAAAACTTTAGCTTTATCAGCAAGAGCTTCAAGGCCTCTTCACTGCCCGCAAGCAAGGTTGCATCATCGGCATATTACAGTGGTTAATAAGACTTCCTGCCACCCTGCGGCTACATTCTTCTTCATATATTCCAGCCTCTCTGATTATTTGCTCAGAATATGGAATTAATTAGGATGAAGGAAGAACACACATCTTTCCTGCTTGTAATCCAAGCAGTATTACCTTGTTCTGCTCACACAACTGCCTCGATACACACACAGGTTCTACATCATTGGTTCTCAACCTTCCTAATGCCGCCACCCTTTCAGACAGTTCCTCATGTTATAGTGACTCCCAACCATAAAATTACTTTCGTTGCTACTTCATAACTGTAATTTTGCTACTGTTATGAATTGGGTTATCCCTGTGAAAAGGTCATACGACCCCCCCAAAGGGGTTGTGACCCACATGTTGAGAACTGCTGTTCCACATGAGCACAATGAAGTGTTCTGGTATTTCCGTTCTTCTCAAGGCTGTCCATAGTGTTATGGACCACACAGAGTCCAATATCATGCCATAGTCAATAGAGCACAAGTCAACATCTTTCTGGTATCCTTTGCTTTCGTCAAGATCCATCTGACATCAGAGATGATATCTGCTGGTCCACATCCTCTTCTCAGTCCAGCCAGAATGTCTGGCAGCTCATGTTCATGTACTGTTGCACCAATAGCTAAATAATCTCCAGCAAAATGTTAGTTATATGTGATATGAATGAGATTATTCAATAATTTCCCTATCCTATTATATCCTCTTTCTTTGTAATGGGTAAAAATAAGGATCTCTTCCAGTCAGGTTCTTCAAATTTTTCTATTACAGGAAAGTGAGTTCTTTCGGTGCTTTGTCAATATATTGATACATTTCGATTGATATTCTGTCCATTTCGGGAGCCTTTTTTTTTTGGCTGATCCCCTGAAAAATATTGGACTTCTTCCTTCAGTAGCATTGGTTCTTGGTTATATCCTACCTCTTGAAAGATTTGATTGTCAACAAAGTTTTTTTGGTACAGTGACCGTGTAGTCCTTCCATCTATTAATGTTTCCTATATCTCTCAATATTTTCCCCATAACTCTATAAAAATTAAACTTACTGCCATCAAGTCAATGCTGGCTCATAGTGACCCTATAGAATAGGGTAGTGCTGCTCCAGTGGGTTTCTGAGGCTTCATCCTTTCAATAGGAGTAGACAGCTCTGTTTTTCTCTCATAAAGTGGATTTGATCTGCTGACATTCTAAGTAGCACCCCAACTTGTAACCACCATGCCACGAGGGTTCCTTTTATTGCCTACAGAATTTCTATCCATAGAATGAATCTTTGCTACACTTTTGCATATAAGATCTTTCAATATCGCAGCTTCAGGTTTTGGGTTTTTTTTTAAGTCTTTCCATTTAAGATATGCTGAGCATGTTCTTTTTTTTTTTGCTTTTCTAACTCTAAGTCTTTGTCCATTTCATTATAACATTCCACTTTGTCTTCTTAAGATGCCCTTTAAAAATTTCTGCTCAGCCCTTTGACATCATCATTTCGTCCATTTGCCAAAGTTACTTTATGATTAAATGCCTCATAAAGTCTCAGAATTTCTTCTGACATCCATTTTGGTCTATTCCTTTTTCCCCCTGTGTTTTAAATCACCCATCTCTTCATAAAGGATGTTCTTTTCTTTTTTAGGAATTTATACATTTTATTATTATTTTGGCAAAGAATATTAAATATATAATATACTGACTCAATAATAAATATATTTTGGAAGAACTATAGCCAGAACACCTCTTGGAAGCAGTGAAGTTGATTCATGTAATTTGGACATACTATCAAGTCAAATCATCTGGAAGAAATCATCACACTTGATAAAGTGCAGTGTCAACAAGATAGAGTAAGACTCACCGTGAATGAAATAGGTCTACACAGTGGCTGAAACAGTGAGTGAAACATACGATGGGGTGTGGGGATATGTCACCATGCGGCGTTGGTGCACATGTGGCTGCAGTGGGTTGGAATGTTGAAGGTCGTTAAGACTCAGCCTTGAAACCACTGAGAAGTCTCATGACCTAAGTGTTTGCTGGTTTCTTCTGTGACTTTACACTTTGAACAGACTGTCAAGGACGAGAAAGCAAGCAAGGTCTGGGAAAAACAGGTGGTTTAATTTTCTCAAGGATGTCTGGTTTGGCAGAAGATAGAGTTGCTATGTGTATCAAATATGTTTGCTTAACAATGAGATAATTAACCCGGGGTTGTTTCTGCATGGATATAAGGAGTATGTAGAATAAACTCAGGTGCTTCAGTCCATCAAACTGTTGCCCTCCCAATACTTTCTGTCTCTCTTTTTTTCCCTCAATCATCACTCCCCCTTTCAGGACTGTTCGACTCGTCAGCTGGCTCCGACATTGGAACAGACATGATGGCATCCCAGAACACCACAAAACAATTATTAAATTTTTAGGATTCAAAAAGATTAATGTTCCACGATATGGCACATAGAATATAGTTTTTCCATGTGTTTAGTCATTAAATTATTCTTGCAGCCAGGAGTCTGCACATTGGCTATTGTACAAATGTCCCCTTGCACTCTCTTTGGCTGACTCGACCACTCTGTGATTCACCATCAAGTATAAATGATTTCTTAATGCCATCCCCCAGCTCATTAGGTCTTCTGTCATTATGGCTCAATGCATCAAATATATTCTAGAGATGGTCACAATAATCAAGGAGGATATACTCAAAGTCATATTTTGGTGCTCATAAACTTGTTTTAATTTTTCTCATCTTCAATCTGAATTCACAGATGACCAATTGAATGTCAGTTCAAGAGTTGGTCTTTGGCCTCAATTAGCTGTTGATATTGAGCTTCTTCATTTGATTTCTGTATATTTCATATGAAGAATTCCCCACTATTTCAGTATTCATCAGTTGTTCAGTGGTTTACTCCTCAGAAGTGGACAGCCTATTCTTTCTTTGTAGTTGGCTCTTTGTGTGGATGCTTCACTGAAACGTCTTCACTTTGGGCCATGAAAGACAAGCCATGGCCTCCTGTGTCGCAGCAACTCTCCAGCCACCACAGTACTAGAAAGAGGTAGGCTTAAAGTAGAGAATAAAAGAAAGATGTTTATTTGTGTTTTGTTGACCCTTCAAAGGCATACCACTGTGGGAATAATAACAAAATATAGATAACATTGTGAAGAATGTACAGAACACTTCATTGTACCCATGAAGAAATTGTGCATGGTCCTTTGAACAGAACAAGATGACACTGTGTTGTTTTAAATCAGGAAAGGTGTGTGGCTAGGCCCTAATATTTCACTATAATAATTCAATCTGTAGGGTGAGAACTTGCATTATATGAAGATGAATACAACATCAAGGATGAATTTTTAATCTGTGATATACCGATGATTCAACCTTCTTACTGAATTTGAAGAAACACTTGTTGATGAAGATGAAGGATTGCAACATTCAGTGTGAATTACAACTCACTGCTAAGAAAATAAAAACAATGAGAAAATATAAAAAATGTGAGATAAATAGGTAACGTCATGCTAAGTGGGGAAAAGTTTGATGTTTTCAAGGATTTTGCCTTGCTTAAATTCACAATGAATGCTCATGGAAACAGCAGTCCAGAGATCAAAAGACACATTAAATTTGGTAGATCTGCTGTACAAAATCTCTTTAAAGTGCTTAAAATACCAATCCCTGGTATCTTCCTACCAAACCATGGTTATTTTCAGTCACCTCATATGCATGTGAAAGCTAGACTTTGAATAAGGAAGACTGAAGAAAAATCGATGCATTTGAACTATGGTGCTAGCAAAGAATATTGAAAGCACCATGGATTTCCGAAAGAACAAGCCTATTGTTCGGAGAGACCAGTCCTTAGAGAAGAGCATTATTCTCAGTAAAGCAGAGAGGCAGTGCAAAGAGGAAGGTCTTCAATGAGATGAATCGACACAATGGTTGTAACAATGCCCTCAGACATAAGACTAATTGTGAGCATGGTACAGGATCCGCAGGGCGTCATTCTGGTGTATGGAGGATGGCTTTGAAGCTGAGTTGATCTGAGCGTACCTAACAAGAACAACTGCTTCTCAAAGGAGCCTGGCAGCTCACCAGGTCAGTGGCTGGCTACTAATTAAGGGGATGGTAATTCAAACTCACCAATTGTTATGAGTTAAAATATAATCAGTGACAATAGGTTTGAAATGTTTCTTCGTCTGGTTAGGTCCCTTCATCACGTGGTTGTTTTGAGGTGTGCTTCTGCTTTGTTCTTAGTTGCCGTCCTCATTGATTACAATTCATTGCTCAGCTTCACGTATACAAACTCTAACAGCTTCATGTGGTTTCTAATGCTGCGATCTCTCAGAACAGATCACCACCTGTCTTGCGAGGTACCCCTAGGGGTGTTCAAACTGCCAGTCTCTCAGCTAATCACTGAGTCCCCACCTGTTGCCCAGGAGAACCCCCGTGCAGTCTTTACTTGCACCTCTGATACCGGGCTTGGTTTTTCTTGCCATTGCCTGTCTGCCATCACCTCTCATTCTCATACTTCCTTACATTAAATTGAGAATTCTTCCTATTTAACTGTCAAAACAGAACTCAGGGACTACCTTCTTTAAAAAGCCTTGCTTCTATCTTATATTCTCTTCCTGGACAAGCAAAATATTCCATCCGAGATCTTACGGCTGAGGCACAATTTTATCGCTTTATTTATGTCATTTTGCTGAAACATCTGTTTATTTCTCTTCCTTTTTTAACTTTTCTTAACAATAACTGCTTGAGAAGAGAGGCTACAATTTCAGTTTCAAGCAGTACCTAGAGCAATGTTTGCCAATAGCAGATTTTGTTTTTGAAGCAGAATTAAATGATTGATTCTAACACTCATCCATATCATCAACTCATATTTCATTATACTGCTACAATTTTCAATATCTTTAAAATTTTAGGTTTCATTTTCCACATTTCTTGGATGTTTGCATGTCATTTGCTTTCCACACAGAAGACAATCTTTCTCACATCTCCTCTAAAGAAATTCTCCCATATCTAATTGGGTTTACCAGTCCCAGACTTAATGATAGATTGGAAAGATAGGGATCTTGGACAGACTAGGGTGACTTTTGCCTGGAAGATTAAAAAAAATAAGACTTGATATTCACATTTATGCTCCAATTCCATTGCCAATTCATAGAGTCCTAATAGACCAGACAGGACTTATTCCATAAGATCTAATAAAGGCTGTAATCTTTAAGGAATCAAGCTGTCATATTTTACTCCTGGTGCTGTGAACTACAGAGTTAGGAGCTGCAAGCTTACCCACTGTGACATGAGGCCCTTATGACCATTTATAGGCAATTAAAAGAAAAATCCCCGGGAAACCAAGATCAACTGGCAAAACACAAGTGACAAAGGACATATTCTACATTCTACTCCAGTGACTGTGATGCACCTTTGTCTCTTCCTTTCTAGAGAGACTGAGTTATGAAAATCAAAAGACATGTGGAACAATCAGTGCAATGGACTACTGTATAACATAAACACTAGTCCCACAATCCAGAAACCAGAAAAGATTGATGAGGCCTGGTTACTATTACTGAAAAAGGATCATATTTGGAGGTTTGGGGATAGATTAGGTGAAAAAAAGTGGAATAAAGCATTAAATCCTAGCAGAGTCATCAGAAAGCGATCATTGGAACTCCCAAGACAATGGTCCTTAGTTATACTTCAGGCTGGAACTGGACCAACCCTCCATTTTCATTAAAACAATAGACAAGTCTATAAAGAGAATAGCACTGGTGAGGCAAACAAACTTCAGAATAATCATATTTTTAAGATTAAAAGGACAGAAATAACTCAAAGATAAAGTTCAGAGGGTTCATAAAGAAGGAGTAGTAGAATAATGTTTGCTTACCTCACTTAGTTAGGAAGCCAACAGCCTCATCTTTCTCTCACTGAAGGGCGACTGGGCTTGAACTGACAACCTTCCAGTTAGCAGCCCAACTCTCCCCTAGGGCACCATCTAGATTCCTATATAAGAAGCATATTTATCAAGTATTTTGTTCTACATTAAATGCAAATTGGAGATATGTGTTAAAGATGAATCACATAATCATTTTGGGAATGCATTAGAACTAAACGTAAAGAAGACCAAAATCTTCACAACTGGACCAGTAGCTTAAATCACGATAAACAGAGAAAAGATTGAAGTTGGCAAGGAATTCATCTTGCTTGTATCCACAATCAATGCTCATGGAGGCAGCACGGAAGCAATAAAATGACACGTTGCATTGGGTAAATCTCCTACACAAGCCCTCTTCAGTGTGTTGATGCACAAGCATGTCACTTTGAGGACGAGTTGTGCATAAGACATTCATGGCATTTTCAGTCACCTCTCCTGCATGTGGAAGTTGAACATTGAATAAGGAAGATTGAGGAAAAATGGATGACTCTCAATTATGGTGCGGTCGAAGGATATTGACAGTATAGTGGATTTCTAAAGAACAAAGAAATATGTTTCAAAAGATGTACAGCTGGAAGTTTCCTTAGCCAAAAAAATATATCTATTTGAGACTTCTTCTCATGTACTTTGGACAGGTGATCAGGAGAGACCGGTCCCTGGAAAAGGACATAATGTTCAAAACAGTGGAAGGTAAGCAAAAAAGAGGAAGGGCCTTCAAGGAGGAGGGTGGACAAAGTGGCTGCGATAATCGACTCAAAGCTAGCCACAATTGTGAAGGCGGTGCAAGACCACGCGGTGTGTTGCTAGATTGTACATAGGATCATGTAACTTGGAACCTCTGATGTCACATGACAACAGCACATAGTCACCCTATTTGTAAAAAGTGAATTTCAAATAAAAATATAGATGGAGAATATTACAAAGACACATTTGGACCATGAATATCCAAATTGTTTAAAATACCAAGATTCCCTTTGCTTTTTATATTTACTCTTAAACAACTTGCACTATAGAGAAGAGAGAACTCTATCAGCAAATGGAAAAATTAGCCTTGAGTGAAAAAAGGATCATTTATTCACTGGAATATCAGAGATGAATATAATACATGCTGATGGGATAGATGAGCTTGTTCCTTTTTTATTTCTTTTGTATTTTTAAGATTGCTATCATTAACTAGAAAATCATCCCTGGACGTTTGAAGGTTTATAGTGGGCGGAGGTTAAAGGTATATGGAGAAGGTGTGAATATCTCCTGTGGGAGGGTGAGAGAGAGTCGCAGAAAAAAGAATATAATGAGTGACTGGGCTTTTTAATGTTTTTTTGTGACTGGTGAATATTAAAGTATGCAAGAGCTGATTAGCTTTAGTGGAAATTTCTCCAGCAATTTTTGGCTTCATCTCAGATGACGGCATAAAAAATTGGACTATTGAGGTTGTCTGGGACTAAGGTATTGCCATAAAAAAGGAAATAAATATCGAAGGGTCAAGAGTGCCTACGGTAAGGAGAAGCACTAACATCATATACCATGGATTATTAGTTGGCTAAGGAAGTGTGGGAAACTTGCATTTGTGTTGAAGAGAATAAATACTTAGCATTTAAAAGCAAATGCTATGCTTTTTCATAGGTGTTGGCCTGTGAAATATTATTTTCGTTTTGGAAATCTTTTTAATCTTTTAAATAGTAAACATATATCCCCTTGGTCTTAAATGGTCACTCAAATTAATTTATTTCTTACTACCTTTAATTGTGAGATAACTTTTTAGTTGACTGCATAAGATATTTGTGTTTAAATTTAGGAATTATCATATGCCCAGGTGTTATAACATGGCCTCATTTCCTCACTTATCCTCCTAACTATTTAATTTTCCTCTTTATAAAGTACAAGAATCCTAACTTTTGTGGTTATAGTACCCTTGCTATTAGCTGTTTCCCTGCTTATTGTGTACATATGACCTTTAAACTACATTGTGTGATTGCCAGGCATATTGTGGAATAATATTTATTATACTTCTAAGTCACTTGTATCGTTTTTGTGTTGTGAAATATATACAGGTTTTGTGTAATTATAGTATATATATTTTTGTTGAAGTACCGCTACTGAGACCAGATTTCTTAATCTTATCTCTCCTCTGAAGTCTTATAAACAATGGAAAGCCACAAAGACCTTTGGTTTATATGTGTTATGTCCATCAAAATCATACAGAAATTACAAATGAGCAATTCTTGAATTTTTTATAAGTTCATTGCATAGAAAAAGCAATAATAATAACAATAAATAATCTCCTTAGATGGTAATCTAAATGGCATCTGCTTATGGATGATAGGTATGTATATTTTAAATAGTGAAAAGAGTAGCATTGTTTTATAATTTTTCAAATCCTTCTCAAATGTGATTTAAGAAAAGACAGCTGGATTCTGTTTCCATTTATGCATTGTAATGTATTTTAATGAGATGAAATACATTAAGAAAATCTGTTCTCACAAAAATGTGTAATTAGAGAAACAGAAGAGAGTTATTCACTCAGTGTGTGTGTGTGTGTGTGTGTGTGTGTGTGTGTGTGTGTGTGTGTGTTTGCAGTTCTGTGTTAGGCTGGGTTGTCTAGAGAACCAAAATCAGTTTCATTCACATATGTATAAGAAAGAACATTTTATCAAGAAAGCACCCCAGCCCAGGCAAACTCAAGTCCATGGGCTTCTTACTTGTCAAGGTTCTCTTCAGACCCACGTCAACGCAGGCCAAGGAGATAGAAAGGGGAAGCAGGAAGCAGAGAGATCTCAGGCTGGTGGGTATAGAACTGCACAGATCTGAAGTGATGGGCACATGACAGGCAGCTCTCCAGGTTTGCAGTCTTCTAGAGGCAGACAGGGTGTCCCAATGAAATCCCATGGAAGAGTAAATCAAATTCCAGAGTGGAAGGAAAAGTCCCCAGGGTCTGCCCTCTAAAGGGGCACACACTCAGGAAGGCACCCCTGGGCTGTAACTGAATTGACAGGTTGGATTCTACCTCTGCATGTTCACACAGGGTCAAGATGGTTTAAAATCTAACTGCCACAAGTTCAGAGCAGGACCAATGATAGTGATCCAAAAGTAAATTTCAATATCAATCTGAAACTCTATCAAGGAAAATTTTGTGTACTGTTCCTCTAAAATTTAGTTCTCAGTTATCCGCTATGAATTGATAATTGCCATAAATGATTTTGAAACTTTATATATTGGTCATTTGGAAAACAATCAGTTTTCTAAGCTGTGAAGACTTCAAAATGTCAACATTTTTCAATTAAAAAAATATCTGTCAATACCATTACTAAGCCCACGAAAAAAGTCTTTACATAGTAGAAATCTTTCCAGGTCCAGTGGTAGACACAATATTTCCTAAAATCCTAATTTGGCTTGAAAGTCCAAATTTTATGATTGTCCACAAATGTTGAAGACTGTTTTTTCTTGAAGTGACATATGTACTTTGTTCCTTGTGGAGAAAATTAGTACCAAAAGCTTAAATTTGTTATGAATCCCTCAAGTAAAACTGGAAAAAAAGCAGCTAATTCTCTTACAATTCAGCTAATTTAGTAAGTGTTTTGTCCTGATACAACCAACAGATTTCAGTACTTATGTTTTATGCATCCTACTTCCTCACATAGAATAATAAAGAGCATGTACAGAGGAGAGATTGTATTACATGAATATTTTTTATTGTTCTTTTATAGACATACTTAATTCAAATTTTACTTTATTCATCTGAGCGTATTACAGTGAAGAATACAATGATTACTGGCAAAACTTACTGATTGGTATTAGGGTGACAGCATTTCAGCAACTATTGATATTGCCTAGATATTGCAAATGTCAAAAAACCACAAAAGACAAAAAAAGATCTTAATATTTTTATGGGAGTCATTTTGACCTTGTAGACCATCCAAAAACTTCTCAAGTAGTCTCAAGGGGTACATGAACCATGTTTTAAAAGCATTGTTTTTATTGTATACCATGGTAGGAATGTAAGGCAATCTACCATGGACACTGTATCATTTCTGGATTGACTTATTGATCATCTTTTCTCCTCACTATGCATCACGTTTTTTGCATTCTCCTTTGAATTATTGGTGATTTCTTATTAGATGCCAAACGTTGTGAATTTTAACTTGCGGAGAGCTTGGACCCCGTTAATTTTTGGGGTTTTTTTTGCCTTTTTATGGCATACTGTCACTTTAAAACAGCTGATCTTTTCACGGGTTGCTTTTAAGATGCATTAAAGGGTAACAGACTACTCTTTAATCAGGAGTAATTTTTCCCTGCTACTGAAGAAATACGAAGGGTTTTCCCCAGGGAAAAAAAATCCCAAACAAAAAAACACAAAATTGCACTCAGCAGAGCAGAGCTTTTTTAAAGCAAGCATTTTTCCTGGTGTTGAGTCCCGATGAACTTGCTCTGAGTTAGTTTATCCAGTGGCATCACCTTGGGAAGTTTCTCTCTGGTCACAGTGAATATTTTGGTAAGATTAGTTTTGCTCCAACCTCATTTTTTGTAATGGTCTAGTTAAGAGAACAGCGTGCAGCTGTGAAATTTTGTTTCCTCCTCAGGAAAATTGCCACAGACACTGATGTGATGTTGAACACAGTTTACAAAGACAGCACTATGAGGAAAACTCAAGTATACAAGTGGTTTTCTTATTTCCAAAAAGATGAAATGTCGATTGATGACAAACCTCATTCTGGACATCTGTCAACTTCCTGAAGGGACGAAAATGTCGACCCTTAATGCATTTGGAGTTCATTCCACCAGGTCAGACTTGTTTTTTTGTTGTTGTTGTTGGGTTTGTTTTTTAAACATTTTATTGGGGTATCATACAATTCTTATCACAATCCATACATACATCTATTCTGTCAATCCATTGTGCTACATTTGTAAATTTGTTACCATCATCATTCTCAAAATATTTGCTTTCTACTTGAGCCCTTGATATCAGCTTCTCATCCCCCCCTCCCTCCCTGCTCTCCGCTCTCTCATGAACCCTTGATATTTTATAAATTATCATTATTTTGTCCTATCTTACACTGTTCCGTTACCCACTTTTCTGTTGTCCACCCCCCAGGGAGGAGGGTATATTTTGATCTTTGTAACCAGTTCCCCTTTTCTACCCACCTTCCCTCCACCCTCCAGGTATTGCCACTCTCATCACTGGTCCCTGCACCCTGACTGGCTTGTCTCCTCCCTGCAACCTTTCAGTAAGGGTGTCCAGTTGCCTACAGATGGGCTTTGGGTCTCCACTTTGAACTCACTCATTTCCAGTGATATATTTTGTTCTTTGATTCCTGATACCAGATCCCTTCGACACCTTGTGGTCACACAGGTTGGTGTGCTTCTACCATGTGGGCTTTGTTGTTTCTAGGCTAGATGTCCTCTTGTTTATCTTCAAGCCTTTAAGACCCCAGATGCTATATCTTTTGATAGCCGGGCACCATCAGTTTCTTCACCACATTTGCTTATGCACACATTTGTCTTTGGCATTCGTATCAGGAAGGTGTGGATCATAGAATGCCAATTTAATAGAACAAAATGTTCTTGCATTGAGGATGTAATTGAGTGGAGGACCAATGTCCACCTGCTGCCTTAATACTAAACCTATAAATACATGCACATAGATCTATTTCCCCACCATCCTATATAAATATATTTACATATGTATATACCTATATTTAGATCTCTATAAATACCCTTTGTCTCCTAGTTCTTTCCTCTATTTCCTTTTACATTCCTCTTGTCCCACTATCATACTCAGGCTTCATTTGGGTTTCAGTGATTTCTCTCAGTTACATTGTCCTTGCTGAGTCCCTACCAGGCCTCTCACACACTCCTTGCCACTAATTTTGGATCAGTTGTTGCTCCCTTGTCCCTGGGTTGGTCGGTGCACCTAGTTCCCTCTGCCTCCCCGTCTCCCATGTCCCCCGCCTCCCCCTCTTCCATGTCCCCCAAGAACCATCAGTCCTGTTGTTTTCTCCTCCAGACTATTCATCCAGCCTATCTTATGTAGATATATCTTCGGCGATAATATGCATCAAGCAACAAGGCACAGCAAGATGAAACAACATAAGAGAACACAACAATGACAACGAAAAGGAAAACAAATGCAGGTGAGGCTTTTAATCATGCTTTCTATTTAGAGGTTCGAAAAGATAGCATAATAGTGTGCAAAAAGAAAGGCCTGATTTGTGCCAGACAGAGGGTCGGTTTTGCCACCACGACAATGCACCTGCTCTTTCTACTCCAGTTTTTGCCAAAAAAAGTTCACATTTCCAATGCCCCACACAACCTACACAGATCACTTCACTCCATGAAACTTCTATTTATTTCCACAAGTAAAGAGGCACATGAAAAGACAGTGATTTGATGACATAAAGAGATGACGAAAAAGAATGAGGGAAGTGCTTTCAGCCATCCAAACAGATATGTTAAAAAATGTTTCCAAGAAAGGAATCACACACCGGAGACACAGTGTGGGAATTGCACCTGACCTGATCCCACCTCACCGAGGCAAAGCACTGGGGGAGTGCAGTGGAACAGCAAGGGAATGGAGTGACAAGGTCCCCAGGGAATGCTGAAAGTGGACTTTGGGGCCAGGGCATGGTGCCCCAACAGACTGGACTGGAAAACACTCCTAAAGGCCAACAAATGATCCTTGAACTAACTAAAAAAATTATATCACAGATTTGACAAAGTATTAAGTGTAATGGAATGACCTTTTAAGGTGATAGGTTGTTTTGCATAAAAAAAAACATAGTTTGAAAAAAATCCATTTTGGGGGTGATACCCCTCATACTCTTATTGCTGCTCTATGAATGGTCCACGTATTGTGAGGTTCCTCTTCTCTGTCTAATGCTGGTCTACACGACACCTGTTCCAGTTTGACCTTTGAGAATTGGCCTGTTTGTTCTTTTCAAATATTCCTTTGACCTCACAATCTGTCCCCCCCACCGCCTCCCTAAGCCCCAACCCATGCATCTATTGATCAACAAGCAGTGGAAGACTCCTAAGAAACCCACTCTAGCTCTCTGGCCCTCTCATTTGGAACAAGTCTCTTTCTTTATATATCCCCTGGCAAATTCTCGCTGCCTTAGTGAACACCGTGAATAAACACCCAATCGATCCTCACTGAGTAACAGCTTCAAATATCCTCTGCCACCGAGGGCCATCAAAACCTGTGACTTGCTTGTCACCAATCACACAAACCAAAAGTGATGGAAATAACTTCCCAGATTAGGTTCTAAGACTGTGTTACCAGAAGGGAAATAATATTGAACATTTCCTTTATTGGGAGCAGCACAAAGCTGATTCCTAAGAGGATATTTAAGACATCCCAAACTTTTACAAGCTGCTAATTTGGGCTGCTAATTTCAAGATCAGTAGGAATAATACATCACAGGGTAGAAAATGAAGCAATCTGTTCCCATTAAGATTTACAGTTATGGAAACTCTGTATAGAGTTTCAATGAATTTGATGGCAGTGGGGTGGTGGGGCACTTTCAAGAAACAAACCAACATAATATGAACTACTTACAGATAGCCACACAGCAAAAACTATAAACGTTCTCTAAGTCCAGAGAGCGCCTCTAGTCAATGGCCAATAAAACAGGAACTGAAATAGCAGGGTGCAGCCTGTGTCCTGTTTGAAACTTCCATAAAAATGCAGCTCAACTAATGTCTTGCGAGACCCTGAGATGAACTGTGTCCAAAACTGGTGTTGATTCAAACAACTAAGTTGGTGGTAATTTTTTGTGTACAGGAACAGTTAACTATCACACGTGGCTCTCCCGTATTGGTAACTCCATCTCTTCAACTCAAGGATTCCACCAGACTCTCTTCGGATTAATATCCCTGTACTGTATCCCCTCTAGGCAAAAAATGGGACAATTGTGATCCTCACATCATCTATATTCCTCTCAGACATCACAGATACACATTACATGCTGTCAAACTTGTGAAAACTATCGTTTCATAGAGGTTTTTTTTCTTTCCAGTTATCTAAGGCAGCAGAATGTCACTCCACATTACTTCATCGCCACTAGGGCTGCATATCTTGAGCCGATTGTATGCATCACAAGCATCTTTTCCCACTCTGTTAACTTATCTTTTCATTCTCTTTGTAATACCTTGTGATCAATGCTGTGGTTATACGATGCCATCAAGTTGGTATTAGCTCATACTGGTTACATGTTCACCAGCACAAAATACTGTCCAGTTCTGGGCCATCCTCAAAATCGCTATTAGATTTGTGTCCATTGTTGCAGACACGTCAATCCACCTCATTGACGGTCTGTCTCTTTCCACTGACCATCTACTTAACCGAGCATCTTGTCCTTTTCTACTCACTGATGTCTCCTGATCACAAATCCAAAGGATGTGAGGCAGTTTCACCCTCCTTGCTTTTCAAGCGTATTTTAACTTACTTCCTCCAAGACAGATTTGTTTGTTCTTCCGTCCGTCCATGGTACTTTATTCTTTACCAGCAACATAATTCAATTCCTCTCTAGTTTTATTTACTCTCCAACACGCAGATGAAAATACCATGACACAGGTCAAGTACAACCTAGTCATCCAAGTGGCATCTTTGCATTTCAACAATGTAAAGAGATCTTAGAGAGCAGACTTTCTCTTTGCCCTATGCCCTTTAATTTCATGATTGATGCTTGCATATGTGTTGATTATGGATGCAAGTAAAGTGTAATCCTTTAAAAAATAGCATTTTTTCTGTTTATCATGATGTTGCTTATTGGTCCAATTCTCAGAACATTTGTTTCCTTTACATTGACTTGTAGTCCATCCTAAAGGCTTTAGTTTTTGATACTCATCAGCAAGTGCCTCTGCATACCACAGTGTTAATAAGCCTTCTTTCAAATCTGATGTCATATTCTTCTTCATCTAATTCAGCTTCTCAGATTCTTTGTTCAGCATATAAATTGACTAAATGCGGCGAAACAATACAAGACTTACACACATCTTTTAGAATTTTAAATAATGCAGGATCTACCTTTTCAGTTTGAATGTCTGCTTTTTGGTCTATATGCAGATTCTCCCTGAGCACAAATAAGTGTTCTGGAATCCCCTTTCTTCCAGATATCGTTCACAATTATACTACTAGATTATTTTATAACGTTTCTATTCTCTTAGTAATCTACTTTCAAGAGCAAATTTTGGAATATCTTCTGATATCCATTTTTATCATTTCTTTCCTGAATTTTTAATGACTCTGCTTTCTTCCAGCGGGATCCCACTCATGTATTCTCACAACTCATCTGGTCTCCAGCCATTAGTTGTGGTAGTTACACAATCTGGTGTCAATTTGAAACAATTCTGAGTGATGGGGTAGCGTCTAGTCTGTCAATGGATCATAGCCAATGAGGCCTCTGTGTAGACATGGTCTTCTCCTAAGAATTCTGGGAACTCCAGTATTTTCCTCCTTGGAGATGGGAGACACCTTCTCTCTCTGCTAACTTCCTGCAAGATATCCCTGAGGAGAAGCCACATGGACCTCCCCTGATGCATCCATGGGGGCTGGAGAAGCCACGTGGAGACCCTTGCCCGTGCTGAGATGTTTACAATGCCTCTGATCCAAAGACTTTCAACTCACTTGCCTGTGATCCTCCTGCATTTGGCATCATTGCATGTGTTTTGTACATCTGAAGAGGACTTTATAGATCAGTATCAGACATATCAGCTAATATTGGATTTATGGACTTGATTTAGACTGGTTTGGTATATTTTCTCAATATTAAGTTGTTCTTGTATATAAACCTTTCTTATATGCATATTTGAGTACCTATTAATTTGTTTCTTTAGTCTACCCAGAGTAACAAGTTATCTATCTATATAGATTGTTTAGTAGGAGTTTTATACTCAACGCTTATCCTGTTTAATTGAGCATACATATTTTATTTTTATTTATGATTACTATGTTCTGCATATTTAAAAAAATTTCCATGCAACTAGGTTGAAATGACTATTTGATATAATCTTCTAAGAACCAGCACTTTTACCCACCCTTCATTTTCAGGTTTTTAGTGCAATTGTAAGTTTACTGTCCAAGCAATATTTAATTTAATCATACAAAATGTTTCACTGTCCAGTAATATAGCTCAAGAACATAGCATATCCATATATGAATGGGATTTGTTTGTGAGCATTTTACTGTTTTACATGTGGCTAAATTTCTATCTTCATATCAGTAGTACAGTCACTAAATTTCAATAAATTTTTAACTTGTTGTCATATATGGTAAAAGCAGACACTCTTCCTGTTAATTCTTAAAGATTGCAGTTGTTACTCATGGAGCTAGATGCTCGTAGCTATTAGGTGTTGTCGAGTCAGTTCCTACACATAGATACCGTGTGTATAACCGAAAGAAACACTGCCAATCCTTTGCCATCCTAAAGATTGCTGTCGTGCTTTGAGCCCATCAGTGTAGCCAGTTACCTGGGCACTAAGTGAGGAAATATTTGTTAAGTTCAAAAAATACCATGCCTAATGTTTTATTTGAAATTTAATTTCAAATTTTAAATATGGGAAATTATGTATGTATAATATTGAGGATTTCAATACACAAAAGAATATAGTTTTCAATTTATTAACTAAACTAACATGATATCATCTTTTATTCTATGAAATACTGTGTTTTTTATTCTATTTATTCTTTGGTACTATGAATTTTGATGTATGTGTCTTTATTTTATCTTCTGCTATTTCAATATATTAAATAAAATTGATTTTCATAGATTGATTTTTTTCACTCTTCCAAAATTATTAACTTTTATTAACTATAATAATCAATCATTAGATCATATTTTTATTTTATATGTACATAATCATAGCATCTGTGAATCGTGCATGCTTTTATTACTGACTTTCTCATTTTATTTTGCTCCTTCTTTTTCCCCTCCCTCTTTCATTGAATTTATAATTATCACCAATTCGTTGTTGATTACATCATGGATTTTTGATGATGATGCTATTTAACTCATTCTTAAATGCAAAGAGAAAATATGTTATTAGGTAGCATTATGCTCATTGTAATTATTTATACTTTCCTTTATTGTAAAATCAATCCTGAAGTGCAATGCTGCATGTGATAGGATTATAAAGGAAATTCAATGAACACAACTATTATTCAAATTTATGCACGAACCACAAAAGCTATTGGTGAAGAAATTGAATTCTACCAATGACTTCCATCAGAAATTGATCAGACATGCAATCTAGACACGTTGATAATTTTTGATGACTGGAATTCAAAAGTTGAAAGCAAAGAACAAGGAACATTAGTTGGAAAATATTGTCTGAGAAATAGAAATGAAGCTGGATAATTTTGCAAAACCAATGACTTGAATACAGCAAATACCTTTTTCAACAATACAAAAGGAAACTACACAAATGAACTTCCCCAGATGGGTCACATGGGAGTCAACTTGACTACATCTATGGGAAGACACAATGGCAAAGCTCAATAGCAGCAGGTAAAATCAGATCAAGGGCTGAAGTGAACAGATTATCAATTGCTCATATGCAGATTCAAGATAAAGCTGAAACAAATTAAAACAAGTCCATGAGAATCAAAATATGACCCCAAGTCAACCCCACCTGAATTTCAAGAACATCTCAAAAATAGATTTAGTGCATTGAACACTAATGACGGAGACCTGATGAGCTGTGGGAAGGAGGCCATCCAGATCCAGACCATCGTTCGTGAAGACATTCATCACTCAAAAGGTCAAGGAGAAGACAGGAAAGAAAGGAAAGATCAAATGGATGTTAGAATAGACTCTGAAACTTGTTCTTAATCATAGAGTAGCTAAAGCAAGTGGAAGAAATAATGAAGTCAAAGAGTTGAATATAAAACTTCAACCAGACAACTGAGGAAGACAAAGTAGAATACTATAAGGAAATGTGCAAAGACCTAGCAATAGAAAACCAAAAAGGGAAAACCATGCTATAAAATCTGAAATGAAAGAACACAATGAAAAATTCAAGCATTGAGTTGTACTCTTGAAAAATTTGATGCATAAAATATCAATAATGCAGGAAGTATCTAAAGATGATAGAAGGAATGCACAGTTATTGTACCAAAAAGAACTCAACATTTCACAAGAACAGGAGGTAGCATTATGAATAAGAACCCATGAAACCGAAGGAAGAAGTTGCAGTTTCAGCAGCACTGAAAGCACTGGACAAAAACAAGACTCCAGGAATTGATGGAATACCATTTGAAATGTTTCAATAGATTGAGGAATCACTAGAAGCACTTTAGTCTATTCAGGAAATTTGGAAGACAGCTAGCTACTTGGCCAACTGAGTGGAAGATATGCATATCTGTGCTCATTCAAAAAGAAAGGTGACTCAACAGGATGCTCAAGCTATAGAACCATACCATTCATATCCCACACAAGGAAAACTTTGCTGATGATTATCCAATGATAATCCAACAATTGGAGCAGTACATTGAATGGGGTTCTCCAGAAGTGCAGTCTGGATTCAGAATAACACGAAACAAGGGATATCACTGCTAATTTCACGAGGATCTTGACTGAAGAGAAAAATACCAGAAAGTTGTTAATGTGTGTGTGTGTGTGTGTGTGTGTGTGTGTTTTAACTATGCAGAAATGGTTACGGATAATCTTCCAAAGAATGCGAATTCCGGAGCAATTCACTATGCTCATGTGGAATTTGTATGTGGAGAGAGGCATCTGCACGAATAAGAACAAGGGAATAGTGCATGTTATAAAATCACCAAAAATAACCTTTGGGGACAGGGGGTGGCACCCCATCAGACTTGGCCAGAAAACACCCCTAAAGGTCAACAAACAGACTTTGAACTATTTACAAGGTCTTCTTTCTTTCTTCTTTTGTCCCTTTTTGTTGCTGTTGTTTTCTTTTCTTTTCTTTTGTTTCTTTGTTTTGCTCTGTCTTGTTTTTGTGCACATTTTTATCTCTGCAGGTCTATCTAGATAAGATAGGCGGGATAAAGAATCTGGAGGAGAAAACAATGGACTGACAGTTCCGGGAGGACATGAGAGAGGGGGAACTGGAGGAAAAGAAGTGGTGTTAACAAGCCCAGGGACAAGGGAACAACAAGTGATTCAATATCAGTGGCAAGAAGGGTATAAGAGGTCTGGTAGGGCTTAATCAAGGGTAATGTAACCAAGAAGAATTACTGAAACCCAGATGAAGGCTGAACATGATAATGAGACAAGAGGAAAGTAAAAGGAAATAGAGGAAGGAACTAGGAGGCAAACAGCATTTATAGAGGTCTATTTTATATGTAAATATATTATATATGTAAACATATTTCTATATGATGATGGGGAAATAGACCTATGTACATATATTTATAGGTTTACTATTAAGGTAGCAGAAGGACATTGGGCCTCTAACTCAAGTACTCCCTCAATGCAAAAACACTTTGTACTATTAAACTGGCATTCCACAATGCTCATCTTGATGATCACTGAAGACAAAGTGGGTGCATAAGCAAATGTGGTGAGAAAAGCTGATGGTGCCTGGTTATCAAAAGATAGAGCATCTGGGGTCTTAAAAATAAATAAGCGGCCACCTAGCTCAGAAGCAACAAATCCCACATGGAAAAAAATCACACCAGTCTATGTGATCAGGAGGTGTCTATGGGACCAGGTATCAGGCATCAAAGAACAAAAAATCATATCATTGTGAATGAGGGGGAGTGTAAAGTGGAGACCCAAAGCCCATATGTAGGCAACTGGACATCCCCTTACAGAAGGGTCTTGGAGAGGAGATGAGCCAGACAGTGTGCAGTATAGTAACGAAGAAACATACAACTTTTCTCCAGTTCTTAAATGCTTCCTCCCACCTGCACCCCATAATTATTCCCATTCTAACATAAATCTGGTTAGACCAGAGGATGTACAGTGGTGCAGATAGGAATTGTAAACAAAGGGAATCCAGGAGAGATGATCCCTTCAGGACCTGAGCTGAGAGCGGTGATACTAGGAGGGTAGAGGGAAAGTGGCGTAGAGAAGGGAAACCGATTACAAGAATCTACACATAAACCCCTCCATGGGGAACAGACAACAGAAAAATGGTTGAAGGCAGACATAAGACAGTGTGAGACCTGACAAAATAATAATAATTTATAAGTTATCAAGGGTTCATGAGGGAGTAGGGGCAGGAAGGGATGGGGAAAATGATGAGCTGATGTCAAGGGCCCAAGTAGAAAGCAAAAATTTTGAGAATGATGATGATAACAAATGTACAAATATGCTTGACACAATGCATGGATGTATGGATTGTAATAAGAGTTATATGAGCCCCCAATAAAATGATTTAAAAAAATAAAATCAGGAATAGTGTGCATCTGATTTGTATTCTGTCACTATACTTTTTCAATGTGTATGCTGAGTAAATAATCATAGAAGCTGAATTATATAAAGAAGAATATGACATTAGCATTGGAGGAAGGCTTATGAACACCCAGCAATATGCAGATGATACAACCTCGCATGCTCAAAGTGAGGAGCCTGTGAAACACTGTCTGATGAAGATCAAGCATTGCAGCCGTCAGTATGGATTATGACTCACCATAAAGGACAAAATGCTCACCACTGGACCCATAGGTAACATCATGATAAATGAAGAAACGATGGAAGTTGTCAAGAGTTTTGTCTTATTTGGACCCATGATCAATACTCATGGAAGCAGCAGTGAAGTCATCAAAAGAAGCATGGCACGGGGTGAGTCTGTTGCCCAAGACTTTAGAACGTTGGAAAGCAAGGATGCGACTTTGGGGACTAAGTGCTGATGGCCCACGCCATTGTATTTTCAATTGCCTCAAATGTATGTGACAGTTAGACACTGAATAAGGAAGACAACAGAAGACTCGTGCATTTTAATTGTGCTGCTGGAGAAGAATAATGAAAGTACCATGGACTGCTAAAAGGACAAACAGATCTATCTTGGAAGAAGTATAAGTAGAGGGCTCAGTAGAGACAAGGATGAAAGATTTTGTCATATGAACTTTGGACATGTCAGGAGAGACCAACTCCTGGAGAAGAACATCATGCTGAGGGCAGCGACAAAGAGGACGGCCCTGAAGAGGATGCACTGACACACAGTGGCTGCATCATGGGCTCAGGCACAGGAATAATTGTGAGGGTGGAGCAGGACCACTTAGTACTTTGCTCTGTTGATCAAAGGGTTGCGATGGGTCAAAACCAACTTGGTGACACTTCATAATGAAAGCATGACTAGCCTAAGCAAGTGGTCTTTTGTTTCAGAATTCCGAATAGTCAGCTGTGGTTGACTTTTTCTCTACTACACTTAAAAACTCTTTTAAAAATAAGGTGATAAGATTTTCTTCTTTAATCTGTTATGTGCTCTAATAAAGTATTTTCTAACATCAATTTTTTTAATTCATGGGATTACATCCAACAGTGTTTGTGAATGAAATTGATCTATGGTATTCATTTGTAATAACTTCCATATCATATTTAATGTCAAGGTTATTCTACTCAAAAATTAGTGTGGACTGTACTATTTTTCTTATAGTCTGAATTGTTTATATAACACTGGAATGATTTGTTATTCAAATATTATGGAAATTTTATTGGAGAAGCATTGACTCTGGAATGTGTGTACATAAGTGCGTGTACTGGGATGTGTGAAGAATTTTGACTATTTATTTATTGTTTAATTATTATAAATAGCAATAATTTATGGTGCTACAATATTTCAAACAATTCTCTAAAATGCAAGATTCCAAACTATCACCTGACAGAGCAAGGTTTACTTCATAAAAGCTACAATCCTAGTTTCTATACCAAAGTAACTTCCAAGAATTATGTGGGACAGGTCATATTGGTTTTATTTCATTTTGTTACATTCTTGAGTCCATTTTGTGAATTTTCCTCCCCAGGTCTTTCTAATTTATAGAAAATATCAAATTTATTGGCACAGATAATTTTTATACACCACGATGTTAGCTGTGTACTAGGTTCTACTGTGTAATCACATGACTGATGCCTGATGTTGAGTGAGCTCACATTTTCATGACAATATTTCAAGCTTATTTGATTACGTTTTTATGTGGTGGTCATGTTCAAATTTTGCTTGCATTTGCTAAGAACTATAAAAGCGCTGTTCAACATTTTTATAATGATTCAATTTTGTAATGGCACTTTACATAGTAATTTTTATTTTAAAACATATGTTTCTAGAAATAAATACGTAATTTAAGTTCAATGACCCAAATTTTAATAATCCTAAACTCTGTTTTAATATTTTCTATATTCAAACTGCATAAAGATATTAAAAAACTAAAAACAAGGGAGATGTAAAATAGAAAATAAAAAAACTTCTATATTTTATTTTATTTTGATAGAATCACTCAAATTATCCACTGCATGCATAATATCATGGAATAAAAACTGGCATTCATCATAAACCCAATGAAGAGAAGCACAACAATTTGTACCATTTATATTCTAATATGTTCCCTGTGAAAAAATGCTGCTTCTCATCATCATTTTAAAATCACAAGTATATACGCAACATATTTTATCACTGTATAATTTATTTTATTTCTTAATCTGACTGAGCAATCATATAAGAGTACTCTCACTACCATGCGAGATTCTTTAATTAAAACATTGTGAAACCATTGAAATTCTAAAGCGGATCAAATGATAATTGTAGATAACCTTTTGTAGACAAAAGAGATGCCTAGAGAGAATATGGAAATTCCTGAGAGAAAAAATTTACAACTTAGATATATGAGTCAGACACACCATCATAAAAATACTTGTGCTCAACTGTGCACTTCCAAATGTTGATTCATGCCGAAGCAGGGAACCACGGAAGAAAGGCAAGCTGATTCCTATGAAGACCGCAAACAAACAAATCCTGTGGGGCAGGGCAGGTGTCCCCTTCAGCAGTGCGAATCAACTCTACAGCAATTGGTAAGAGCAAGAGCCTCTGGTAAGACTGTAAATATACTGAACCCCTTCTTTCCCGGACTCAGGTATACCTTCTATTACTCATTCAGTCAGCCTGCTGTAACTTTATATTTTATGCCAATACAGAGGATATCGGACTCAATAATCCTACCAAATTGCTATATACTCATAGGCTCCATTCCTGATAGAAGGGGGTCAATAGGCTTCGCAAGAACAACTGACTCTAAATTAATGCTCTTTCTAATCATATTTACTTCAAGATTATCCAGTGCACTAACCTGACCACTTCCAATAAAAGACTTCAAATTCTTACATCAACCTTTCTACATTTAATTCAAACAGAAAACAAACAAAAATAATATACCATACAACTAATGAGGGTCAACCCAAACTCAAATCATTTGTAACAAAATGTATGTTGTTGTTTATTTTCTCACTTGTCTGTGACACTTCACAGCTCTGTCTCCTTATTAGATTCTGAACCTCCTGAAAACAAGGATTCTATTTTATTTAGTGTTATACATAATCAAATAAGAGGCTTTAATAACTATATGATTGGTCAATAAAGGAGTGGATTGAATTTATGTATAACACCCTTTTTTTAAAAAGTAAGAAAAATGTGGTACAAATTAAAAGATTCTCAACACAAGATAGTATAAAGCAAAAATAATATTTTCTTTCATATCATCATAATTTTTAATTATTATATTTCTATCAAAATCCCCAGAGAAACTAAATTGTTTCCATTAAAATAGTTGCTGATGCTCTCAAGGTGTGTAAGATGGACCACTTCCTAAAATGTTAGAACATAAGCTCAGATTGACTACCATCCTGAAAGCAAGTGAAAGTTTACACATCTCTAACATGGAATTCCAGGCAATGTTCTTACAATGGGGAAATGATTGTAATAATACAATGACATAAATTGTTAAAAGTATTCAATTACCAATTTCCTGGACAAAAGAGGTTCCAAAGACAATTTCAATCTCACTGAAACTGTGAATGCACAGTTTAGATACCTTTCTTCAGGAATTTATAACCTTGAATTGTTACAATTGAACTTATTCACTTCACCTATTTTCTCATGGCTGCTCTTGGGGAAAACACATTATTATTGCTTTAAGAAGAAGACAGAAACTTTCTTTCTTTAACTAGACCTCACTACTAATAAATATCAAAACACAGAAACATATGAGGAACATGCTTCTCTATAAAGAAGGGTCAAGATGATACTTATGGCAAAGAGATGGGTTCCTTTGACTTGAATGTAAACAATATGTGATGGTGTAAGGAAAGAAGACAATGTAGTATATACTAAATTAATTGAGTTGTTATTTTTTAATATCAATTGTTGCTGTTGTCAAGTTTGCTCCAACTTATAATGACTCCATTCACAGCTGCATGTGATGATGGGTGTGGTTTTGAATCAGATTGTACGAACCTGAATTTCATATCTGTTGTTATGCCTTTCTTCCTACTCTGTCCCTCTGGAGGCTCCTTGGAAGGATATTTTGCATCCTGGAAACCCGAAATCCTCCACTTACAGATGGGTATAAATGGTACCTGAACCTGAGAACGTTGGCCGGGAATCAAATCGAGGGCTCTGGCATTCGAACAAACCAAAACACAGCAGAAACCCACTGACATCAAGTCCATTCTCACTTACATCAACCCCCCAAACGAACTTCCGAGTTTTTATGTCTTGAGCAGATAGCCACAAATTCCCCCCACAAAACGGCTGTTGGGTTTGAATCCGTGACCTGTGGGAAAACAATCCAAAGCCTATGCAAATGTGCCACCAGGAGACCTGGCATAAAAATTGAGTTTTCCTTCACTGAATCACCAATGGCAACAAGCTGGTTGTTTTTAATTCACTAATTTGGGACTAATTGAAAGATGTATCCTTTTTAAATTTTTTTTAATTCCACAAGACAAAAAGGCTAAATTCAGATCCAAGTTGGTCTGACTTAAAGGCTGTACAAGGTGACACCACCGGAGAATGGAAAAAGGAAGGACATCGTGAAAGGAAAATGTAAAGGAACAAAAAGGAAAAATGTAAAAGTTTGCGATTTTGTTCTCTACACATTATCTTTGTCCTCCTCTAGAACATGTCTGTCTGTCTGAGATTCTCAACTTACCTGCATCACATTTTGCTAGTGAAACTTAGAAAAAAAAACAAAATAAAAAGATAAAGGTGACAAAATGGAATGCAAAGCTAATTTTAAAGGCTAATAACACTTAAAATAAAATTAAAGATATAAGCTCTTTAAGTTTAGATGTTTACATGCTATCTTTAAAATGGCTCATACATGTAATATATAGTGTACAAATAGGAGTAAGTTCCATATGATTATTTCATTAATTTTAATGTACTATTACATGGTGGAAGACTATACAGACCAAAGATTTGGTAATATGTACAACAAAGACAATCAAGTTAGTACTCTCTGGACTATTCTATCTACCTCTCTTTAATAATGCATGCAATTTTAAATAATTATAAATGTTTGAGGCCAAATCAACATGTGAGTAAATCTTGGCATGATGACATGCTAGGAAAAAAAGTAAGACATATTTTGGCTATATTACAGAACTGGTAATACTGGTAGATAAATAAAAGTCAAGTCTCTAAAATTATATTTAAATTCATTAAAATTTATTTTGCTATTGAATATATTAATTTCTGACCTAGATTGGTCCCTGACATCTTATTTCAGAATCACAGACTAACCCTCCGCCCTGCAAAGGAGTCACCAGTTGCTTTTTGCTGGAAAAGCTGGTGAAGTCATAGTTTAGTGCCATTGAGCAAAACACAGTTTACGTGGAGAATCTGGAAACGTCTTTGGGTAAACTTCTGAAGTGTGATTAGTGATATAATATACTGATCAAATAAGCATCATGAAAGCTTCTATATCTTTACTAAAGTAGCATAAAGAACCACTGGATTTTCATATGACATCAACTTGACTTGATAGCAACTTTGTTCAAATTTAACAATCTCATCCTCTTAACAGCCAGAATAAATTCTCTTGTAACTCTGGGCAAAATAATATTTCTGGAAATTGTTTTGTGAATATTGCTATTAGTCAAATATATGTAGCCCCTGAAAAAATGATGAAATATTTCTTCCTAATAATGCAGTTACTGTCAGCTCTGTTTGTTCTTCACTGTTGTCTTCACCTTTTGGAAAGGTTATGTGCATGTCATAATTATGAACCAATATTCCAGTGGTTAAATATGTGGATTAAAACTCACACATTCATGTCAGAGATAAAAGAAGGAGTTTGAAGAGAATCTTAGACGTGGAGTAGAAGGACCATAGGTCTGAGTTAAGCGGGCCATTGTAAAGGTCAAGTTTATACATATCTTTCTGATGTGCCCCTTATCTATAAAATAATGAAATTAGTTTCTTATAACTCTAGTATGATAATTTAATGAGATCATGTGTATAAAAGCCAATATTAAAAATGAGCATTCTGCATGTGGTAATTATTATTTTTAGGACAAAAGGTAAACATGTCTATTATTTCTTTTAATATAAAAATGGCAGATACTATTTTTCTGACATTGGGCATTGTGACTCATTTTAAACATAAATACTGAGTTAACATTAAAAAAACAGGAAATTAATGACTAAAATAGCTAGCCTCCAAAAAAAGGTTAAAGCAGCATAATTTAATATGAAGTTAGTGTTCTATAATATGGTTTGTATCTATTATTTTTCTTTCAATTCTGATAATTATTTGGGGGAGAAATATTTCTGAAAAAGACAAATTATGTACTTTTAAAAACTCTTTTCTCAGGACATGCTATTTAATCTTAAAATTACCATCTTTTAAAAAATTATATGTAGGTAGTATATGTTATAATTTGTCATTAAAATAATCAGATGTGTGCATTAATTTAATAGGCTTCATGTTTCCCCAAGTTTATTACCTATGTAGATTTGAAGAATATTAATATTTTTGCTTGTTAATATAGGAATTTGCTAATAAATGAACTATTTTTAATGTTTTTAAGTCAGTAAGATGAAATCACTTTGAAATTTTCATTCTGGTTAATCATATTTTACAAATTTTATATTCAGACCTCTAAGATCGGAGGCAGCGGCATGCAATATCTGTTGTAACCAAAAGATTTAAAGAGTCTGCAAATGAATATCATGAAATCCATAACACCTACACAAAGAATATAACTGGCAAAACAGTATATACGAGAAGTAGAAATTCTGATTCTATAACAAGCATGATAACGACATTTGCATACCTTTTTTATAGATGTCAAGGTGTTTTTAGACATTATATAATTTTACTTAACTAAATCCAATAGTCCTGCTTTAGTGAGACCTTTAATATTTTCTTAATATTCAAAATTTTTAATGGCTGCTTCTTAGCATTGTACTGTTGTTTATGGTTACTTAAAATTCAAAGAAATAAGTAGACAAGTTATCTGCTCTGAGCTTGATATTAATAGAGGCTGTCACTTTGAAAGATGCTTTTTATTGAGATAGAAATGGGAAAGCAATCTTTCTACTCACATCTCCTATGCATAAGCCTCTCTCAAGCGTAGATGCTAAACTTATGTGGATTTCCAGCTGTGAGCTCTTCATGGTGTATAGGTCACATGATAAGTTTTACCTATAAATGCACTCTTTATACAAAAGGTGTCTTCTATTTCTTTCATGTGTATTTTGTTTGAAGCTATTTCCCCAGAAGCTTCACATCACCGGAAAGAATATGTCACCCTTTTCATTTCTAGTGCCTTGGAAGTCTAAAGAGTTATAAAGCAGGATTGAAATTGACAAATGAAAGAAACGTTCCCCACTAATATTGTGTTTTGATGATGAAGAGAATGTGCTGCTTATCTTCAGGCGCTCTTAACAGATTCAGCTTATCAGCAAAGACTTTGCTCGTAGAAGTTATTTCTCATTGGTGAACCTCATACCACGTATGATCGTGAATCATTGTAAGATTTGAAAAGAAAGGTGATTTGGGGGAAAATTTTTCCCCAAACTCTGACTCCAAAGGAATTAGTAAATAATGCAAGCCATTTTGAAAAATAAAATTATTGGAGCCTATACTCAAAAGGCTTTGGTGTGGAAGTGTTCATGTAAAGAGCATATTTTGCACTTATTTTCTGAGAATGATTAGAGAACATAAAGTAGTTGGCTAAATTTAAATACATTCAGGTTTTTAGAAAATAAATGAATTGTACAATTTAATTTACAAAGTCTGAAATGCCTTCATTCTTATACTTTATAGTGGGTAATTCTATTTATAGATATATAATACTGCTTAGAGTACATTTTGATTTAATAGCTGAGTTAAAATATCTAGTGACATCAGCTAAATAATGCATTTTTATAATTAAATTGTCTTTAATCTCTGTTGTTTTAGATTATTACATTGACAAATGGGCTCAGGAAAGGAGGCAGATAATTACCATGTTAATTGAAAAGATTAATTAAATTATAGATGAGTAAAAATTATATTTCCATGTACCCAGTAATTAAAAAGAAAGACTAAGAAAGCTAGACTTATAGATGATCCTATTGTTACCCTATCTTAAAAGATATTAGGGAAAGGTAGAAGTCATCTTACTACACTTTGTGTAATTGGACAATCTAGAGTCAAATGACCAGTATTTGGTCTAATCAACAGATCTGATTTATTTTCCCTATTCTGATTCACTCTACTTCTTTTCTAAAATAAATAATTCAATGAATTGTGGTATTAGTGAATAATTTTGAAAATACCATGAACTGTCAGAAAAGTAAACAAATCTGTCTTGGAAAAAATACAACCAGAATGATAAGAGTTTTGTCGAGTGTACTCTGGGCAAGTTACCACGAGAGACCAGTCCTGGACAAGAACATTCTGAGTGGTAAAGTAGAGCAGGGAGAAGGGGAAGTCCCTCAGGGAGCAGGAGGACCCGTGGCTGCAACAATGAGAGGAAACAAAACAATTCTGAAGACGGCCCAAGACCATGCCAGGCTTTGTTCTCTCGTCGGCCGGTGGCCAGGAGTCTGAGCGGACAGCACAGTGCCCAGTAGCAATGACATCATGTAGAAAAGTCACTTGTGGTTGACAGAAAATTGAGCAGATAATAGAGCGCGTTTGCACCTATTCCATGTTGCACATGGTTTTCCTATTATTAGTAGCACCTTACATGTGTGTAGTACATTTGCTATAATTAATCAAAATGGATTGTTATTAACATAAACTCACATATTACATCAGGGTCCGCTCTGTGTTATACAGTATTGGGGATTTTGATAAATGCACAAATCTTGTGTCTTCAGATTTAGACTTTCCTACAGACTAGTCTGCATTGACCTATGCTTTTTTTACCCTTTTTACTCTGTCCCCCAAGTCCTGGAAACCAATGTCGATTTTATAGTTTCTGTAGTGAACTGTTTTATCCGTCAAAAGCAAGAGAAAGATGAAGTTGCTGCCTCCCACAGATTTATAGTCTTAGTAACCCTGTACAGTATAACCCCAGACCCAGAAGCTAATTCCTTCTAGAAGGAGCGTCAAAATTTGAACTTACATTCGAGTTCTGAATCAATTTTTCCTCTAAGAAATAACTGAAAATTGATTAATCCATTCTCGACCACCAAGTTTTTACCCGAACCTTGCCTTTTTATACAAAATATGACACAGAAATTTCAACGTCAAGTTCAGGTAAATAATATATTTTAAATTAGAAACACAACTTTAAAAAGTTTTTAACAACTACACTATGGCCCTTACCTTGCGACTGATGAGAATCTGGATCTGTGGACGCGGACGTGGAGAGGAGGGATGGAGACAGGGTCATTGTTTGGAAGAGGAATCCCCTTCCATAAAATCAACCGGTAGCTGCTTTTCACTTCTTTTTCCCTCCTTTGCCCTTTTTCACTAGGAACTGGCTGGCTTTCTCTCTAAAAAAAAAAAAAAAATCTGTCGAATGCGGTCAGCTGTTGGCTTTTCCTTAACTGTTTTCTAAAAGGGTTTACTAAGTTATCAACAATATCGATAACACGGTTAACCGATTTCTTATGATGATTCTTAAGACCCATGTCTTTTATCTGAAACAGTACAAAAAGCCAGAAAAACTAAGAAAATTCTAGCAAAACGCTTGGACCACAGCCTCAAAAACAATGCCAACTAACGCTGAGTGACCAAACCCAGACCGCTTTTGTTTACCAGCATCACCTGTGTCGGGTCGAGTTCTGACGCCGGAGTCCGGGGCTCTGCTGTACGGGAGTCTTACAGTCAGAATGGGCTCGATAGCAGTCGTGTTGGGGGTTTTGTCCTCCAAAGGGATTCGTGGTGCTGCAGTAAAGCACCAAACCATTAACTGAAAGGTGGGTGTTTTGAACTCACCAGCCAATTCAATTCCACAAAGATTTACAGCCTGAGAAACATGATGGGGCACTTCACCCAGGGCTTCAGGATTATCAGCTGTAGTTGACTCGACAGCGTGATTTGAGTTTTGTTTGGATCTTCCAAAATAATCTCTTATTCATATAAAATAATCTCTGGGAGTTCCCACCAGACCTTGAATGTCTCACGGGAAAGTTTATTGATTAAAGCTAGTAATCAAGGCTATGGGGTTTTCTTGGCAACCGCTAAACTGAAATGCTCAGGATATGACACAAAGGTTTGGATGGAAATTCAAGGAGCTAAAGTAGTGCCAAACATACTGTAAGTATCATTACATAGTTTTCCACTTACACTTAACCATGTTTGATTGTTTTATATTACAAAATAGGATGGGAGGAAATAAGTAGAAAAGAAGTCAGAGAGACACCCCCCCCCATTTTTTAGATTCTGCATTTCAGAATTCTGAATCAGATAGGTATGGAAGCCCATTCCTCATGAGATTGCTGTCAAGATCACACCAGGCATTTGCTTATTCTTCCCCATCAGAAATGTGCAATCCCGTAATGTAAGATGTTTTTTAATAAAAGGGTTTTTTTCATTAGCTATTAAAGAGCAAGTCATCTCATTGAAGTGAAGTCACGTTTTCTTGCTATTTTGTGGTACTCTATTGACTACTACAGCAAACCCATTGCCAAGTCTATGCCGACAGATAGCAAAACTATCTGACAGAGCGAACTTCCCCAGTGGGTTTCTGAAACTGCAACTCTACGAGAATAGAAAGCCTTCTCCTTCTCCTGTAATACGGACTACTTTGGTTGTAAACTATCAGAAATCAGCTACTGACTATAGAAATCCCTGGGTTGCAAGCTTATGACTCTAGATAACTTGAACTTGCCCTTTAAGGCAATGGAAAGTTGTCCTCACATTCCTCCCAACAACTGCTTGCAACAAATTCTTCAACACAATTACTTTCACCTACTACAAATTTTAAATCATGTGAAGCCTTTTTATTATTATAAGGCTAAGGAGGATTTCTGTGTACTTTTTCTGACTTACCTACAAATTTGACTTAAAGATACAGTTAGAAAGGTTCTAATTTAAAATTTGTGATTACCTGTATAAGAGAGATTCAAAATGTTCATGTAAAAATTCTATTACATCTCATTTCCATTTGTCAAAGAATTTGGAATACACTCATATGTAGAATCATAAACCAGAGAATACTTTTGCAATAATTTGTTCATATATTATGTTGTTTGGGGGAAATATAGGTGAAAATTATTTATAAAAGTTATTTAATGGCATAGATTTCCATGACCCTAACATGTATTCTTTAAAATTAAACATCAAATGCTATAAATATGAAAATTAAAACAGAAAAAAAATTTTATGTGGAGGAGTAAAATGGATGTGTAGAAAATCTTTTGAATAAAATTGCCAAATATCCTTGATACATATAATTTTTAATGTCTCTAATCAGTTCTGTTTACACCATGAAGCTAGTAAGAGAAAAACATCTGGAAACAAAATATCACTGTGCATTTGTAAATCACTTATTGACCTTCTAAAAATAAATTTAAGACATCTTCATACATCTGTATGCCAGATACCAAGTAAGCCTTTTTGCATATATTATATGATTTAATTTTCACATCTGTGGGAACTAGGATTTAAGAGATGTTAGGAAGTTTACTTTGGACAAAACCAAGGGAAAGAGCCAAAATCCCACCAGCAATATCTATCTGAAAAAAAAAAGTCTTTTACCACATGCTATCTGGATATTAATTACCAAATATGTTCTTGTTAGTGACTAGCTCACTGACTTTGAATCAATGCGGACTCATAATGACCCTTGAGACAGGTTGGAATTGCCCCACGGAGCAGAAAAGCCTCCTCTTTCTCTCTTGGAGGAGCTGATGAACTCGAATAATTGACCTTTTGGTTGGTAGCCTTACACAGAACACACCAGGCCCCTAAGCTCCGTAAGCTCATCTGCAGCGAGTCTTAGCAACCCTGAAAGAAAAGTTTCTCTTTGGTTTGCTGAGGCTGTAAATCTTTACAGGAGCAAAAATCCTCATCTTTCTTCTGAGGCTCAGCTGGTGGGTTTGAACCGCTGAGCTTGCAGGGAGCCAACCACAGTGTAAACCACTACACTACCAGGGCTGTGTTTAGTTGTAATAGTTATACTAAATCAACGTGATATCAACAGATTATCTGTGCTCTCCTGACAAAGATATATCCTCAAACAGGTTGTTGTGAGCTGCCTGCTATCAGCTCCAACTCACGGTGACTCTGCAGAACAGAACAAATCACTGCTGAGCCCCATACCATTCTCACGGTCACTATCAAGCTTGAGTTTACTGTTGGGCTCATCCATCCCATTGAAAATCTCCCTTGCTGTCTCTGATCCCCCACCCCTTTATTAAGCATGCTAAATCTCCATGGATGGGTCTCTCTTGATAACATCCAAATAAAGGGAGATGAAGTCCAGTCATCTTTGCATCTAAGGGACATACTAATTCAACTTCTTTCTAGACAATGCTGTTCTTTCCTCTAGAACTCCCTGGCAGAGTCAATATTCTTCACAAACACCTTAATTCAAATGCATCCCTTTTTCTATAGGCCTCCTCCATTGTCCACCCTTGTTTGTTTTTATTTTGCTTGTGTTTTTAATGCATTTCAGACTATTGAAAATATATGGCTCAAAATAGCTCCAAAGGAACATTACTTCTGAAATATAGAATTATTATCACCTTAGTAAGTGAAAATTTTAATGTAAATCAACTTGGAAGAAATCTCAAGGCTGCTGAGTTCATTTTGACACATATGGACTATCTATAACATATTAGAACTTTGCCCACAGGATTTCCATGGCTGTATTCTTTACAGAAGAAAAAAACAGATCTGTCTTGGAAGAAGTTCAGCCACATAGCTCCTTAGAGGCAAGGATGATAAGATTTCCTCTAATATACATTAGACAGATTGCCAGGAACACTAGCCCCTGGAGAAGGACATCATGTTTGGTAAAGTAGAGGGGCAGAAAAAAAAAAAGAAGAAGGCACTTAAAGAGATGGATTAACATTTTAGATGCAACAATGGGCTCAAGCATAGGAATATTTCCTTTTTATTTTCTTAATCATTTCATTGGGGGCTCATACAACTTATCATAATCCATACATCCATCCATTGTGTCAAGTACATTTATACATTTGTTGCCCTCATCATTCTCAAAATATCCATTCTTCTATCCATTCATCCACTCATCTGTCTAGACTCTACACCAGTGGTTCGCAACCTTCCTAATGCCACGACCCTTCAATAGAGTTCCTCAGATTGTTGTGATCCCCCCAACCATAAAATCATTTTCATTGCTACTTCATAACTGTAATTTTGCTACTGTTATGTATTAGGCAACCCCTGTGGAAGGGTCCTTTGATCCCCAAAGAGGCCGCGACCCACAGGTTGAGAACCATTGCTCTAGAGCATAGTTTCCCAAGTGTATTTGGTCTATTTCCCCGATCCAGAAAAAAATTATTCAGTTCCCTCCTATCAATTAAAAAGTTTTGTACTATATGTCATAAGGCAGAATAAACCTTAGGTATCTGCATTTGCACGCTCCCTAAACAAACCCACTCACTCCCATCCCAAACAGGGCAGTTTCAGGGATTTTGGAAACACTGGTGCAGAGTATCCAGAGTTTTAAATCATTAAAACTAATGTCTACCTGAAATGTAAGAGTATATCATGGCAAGACTGAAAATGAATTATTAATCACCTGAACTTCTCTTCAGTAGTCATCTGTGAAGGCACTGGTTTACAGATTCTTTGTCCACGAGTCATTCGAATGATTAGGCTGCTAGGTGCTTTCAAGTTTGTGCTGTTCTCAGGGGCCTCCAGGGTGGTTCTGGCTCATGTCAGTTGAGGGCACGACAGAATTAAACATCGCCAGGCCCTGTGCCAGCCTCATAACGGTTGCAGCCACTATGTCCGTCCATTTCATTGTCCGTCTTCCTCTTTTTTAATCTCTCTTCAACAAGCATGCTGTGCTTCTCCAGGGACTTGCTTATCCTGATACAAAGTACAGGAGACCCAGTTTCAGGATCCTTTCTTCTAAGCAGCATTCTGGCTACACTTTCCCGAGTCAGATTTATTTGTTCTTCTACGAGTCCATGTTTTAGTTGTTAGATGGTGTAAAATCAGCTCTGACTCACAGTGACCCCATGTACAACAAAGTTATTCCTTTAAAAGCAGATTTTATATAAATTTATAGTTTCAGCATTTGTCTTCTAGTAGTGTGATGAATAAAGTTCTTGGGATATTCTGAGGCACCATTCTCATAATTCTTTAGCTAAATTGTTGATAAAACTCAGAAAAGATAAAAAATATTTTCATGTATAAAGAGATAAAGGAATGTATAAAAATATAGCTATTATAGATTAAATATTTTTTGAATGATAGTTTCCCTACTAGGCAAAGATAAAAAGAATATTTTAATTTTTCATAGCTTAACTATGATCCTCTAAAAGCTCAAACAGAACAAAAGTGTGAGTAATATTTGATGTCTCCTAGAAGTTAGCAGGGTAATTATTAAAACATGTTTTAAACTTAAAATAGCTATTGGACTTCATATTTTAAGCAGTACTATAAATTATAATCTTCTCTAAGGATTTTGCCCCCTCTAAACTAAATTCTGATCCTATGGGTTCTGAGGCTTTGAACAGGCAGGCTGCAGTCTTCCTGAGTTGCCGCGGGCATCTAATTCTGACAGTGGTGCATTGTCATTTCAATATGCCAAATATTGCAAAGAGCCCCTTTCCTCCAGAAAGTGAGGCTTTACTGTGATCATCTGGGAAGTTTTATGTCTATACAGATTCTTTTCAGGGGAATTATTTGAATCTCTTCTTTTATTTTTGTCTGAGATTATTTCTAGATATACTGGCCTGAATAACATAAACATTGGAGGAATTACAATTCTATTTTGCTGATATCCCCACTTTTTCTGTACCTTGTCTTATTAGAACATATTTAATCAAAGTAATAGAATTTTATTTATTGAAACCTGAAAGGTGCTTATAATGAAACAAAGCAATTTCCATAGACTTTTATTTAAGATAATTTATCTTAAGCAAAAGACAAACCAGTAATATATCCAACCAAAATTAATCTAAACCAAGAAAAATAAATTTTGTTTGGTATCATGATTTGTAATCTATAAAATGTGCTACTTTAAATTATGAATGAAAGATAAAACTATATACTGAAAAGTAGAGTGAATTATTTTTAAATATTATGAAATATATTAAATATCTGCTACTCATACATAACTTCAGACTTTTGAAAGATTGTAGGAAGAGGTATCACATGAAGCTTACAGCTCCAAACTGTTTACTTTTCATCTAGTTTAAAGTATGAAAAACTGTTGGCAAATCTTGGTGTTAGATATATTTACATCCTAGATAAAATTTATAAATGGTAATTGCTGTGATGTACCACGAGACGTTTTGGTTCCTTGTTTGGAGGTTTAGGGTTATAGCTTCATGGGCCTTCTCAAATAATTGGTCTAATAATTTGTTTCCTGTTTCTACCTATTAGCTCACTGCATAGTACCTCATATCTTAAAAGTAGGCATCTAGGGCCAATACTAGTTTTCCCATAGTCTGGAACAACAGAGGAAGAATGAGAGGCAGGGGTAAGAGAAGGATACTAATTTGTGACTAATTCTTTTCAGGAAGAAGGATTTGGTATCAAGATTGGAGGAAGTCTTATTAACAACTTAAGAAATGCAAAATGGCACAACCTTACTGGCTGAAAGTGAAGCAGACTTGAAGCACTTATTGATGAAGATCAAGGAGTTCAGCCATCATTACGGACTAGAGCTCAACGTAATGAAAAACAAAAGCCTCACAACTGGAGCAGTGGGCCACATCATAATAAGTCCCCGAAGCTTTCCAGGGTTTCATCTTCCTCAGATTCACGATGCACGTTTGTGGAAGCAGGAGTAAGGCGATAGCACAATGCATTGTATTAGGTACATCTGCTGCACAAGACCTCTTGACAGTGTTGAAAAACAAGGATATTATTTTGAGGATTAAGGTGCTCCTGACACAAGCCATAATGTTTTCAATGATCTCAGACATGTGTGAAAGGGGGATATTGAATACAGGAGACATGCATTGATTATGGTTCTGGCCAAGAACACTGAAAGCACCATCAACGGCCAAAAGAACAAAAAAACGCAAGGATGGGGAGACTTTGTCTTAAGTACTTTGGACTTTCCCAACCATGCATGAGATTTGATGCAAGTTTTGGGAGATAGATGGGATATGAGTATATATAAAAAAAGTGATATGGAATTATCTCAAACATCTGGCGATAGAAATTTCATATGATCCAGCAATTCCTAGGTTAAGTATATGCCATAGAAATGTAAGAGTCTTGACATGAACATATATGAACCCCTTTTTCATTTTGTCACTCTTTACATTCGCTACAAGAAGGAAATGACCTAAATGCCCATCATAGAAAAATGGATAAAGACATTTTTATGCGTGCACACAATGGAATTCAATGCCTTGTTAAAAAGCCAGGCCCAAACCACAAAGCACCCCATAGCATGGATCGACCTGCAGATCATTATGCCGAATGAAACAGCCAATCACATACACAGAAACAATATGAGACCACTGTTATGAGAAACATAAATATAAATTTTAATACCTAAAGGAACAGACTTTGGAGTTTTCCAAAGGAGGAGGATAAGAGAGGGAGAATAAAGCAATGGACATGAAGGTTGATTCAAATTGATTCAGGTAAAATGAGGGATGGTATTCCACAAGAAGGAGAAGGTGAATCCAGGAGCAAGAGAGGAATACGCTTATGGAGGGGTAGCTTAATAGTTTAAACTGTGGAATACAAAGTTCACCATCTGAAATGTAAGCCCCCACTTACAATAAAAATGGACAATAAAAAGGACAAAATGGGAAGAAAGAGAAACAGATATACATTTTTAATTAAAAGTGGTGGCTCAATAAAGAACATGGCTTAATGAAGATATGAGCGCTTAAACAGAAGTTTAGAAGGTGAGAAAGTGCAGTTAAATCATAGAGGAAATTGAAAAGCATACAAAGAACTGTATGCATAGAGCTTAAATGAGAAAGAGGGCAATTATTTCTCAAGTATTCAGTCGCCTGATGATGGTAGTGATAATGGCAATGAAAATGCTAATGGTAGTAGAATTTGTTCCATGTAAAAGCAAGATCTTAAGATTCTACATGTTATCTCAATTAATCCTGATCATAATCTTGTTACATTTCTTTGAGTCAGTGAAGATTCAAAGTGACCCTATGTCCTCGTTAATCCAGTACAGACTCATAGTGACCCAACGTGCAAAAGAATGAAACAGTATCTGGTCCTGTGCCATTCTCCCAATTGTTATGTTTGAGCCCATTGTTAAATCCAGTGTCAGTCCATCTGTGAAGGCTCTTCCCCTTTCTCACCGGCCGTGTACATTATCCATCATCATGTCTTTTTCCAGGCACTGGTCTCTTTTGATAAAATGTCTCCAGTTCCTGAGACAAAGACTCTCCATCTTCACTTCCAAAGAGCATTATAGTTGTGATCTTTTGCAGACCTATTTGGCTGTACTTTTGACCATATATGAACATTTCCGTACTCTTTGTGAGCACTGTAATCAAATGCCTCAGCTCTGCTTTCCCTTCCTTATTCACTTTCTCATCCAATGAATTTCCTTATCCAACTTTCATATACATATGAGGTGATTGAAAATATCTTGGTGTGTTAGTCCAGGTAGATTAGAGAAACAAATTCATAGACACTCGGGTGTGTATAGGAAAGAACTTTATGTACAAGAGCAATTGAATATTGAGAAAACATCCCAGCCCAGTCCAGATCAAGTCCATAAGTCCAATATAAGCCCATATGTCTGATACCAATCTATGAAGTCCTCTTCAGACTCACAAAACTCATGCCATGACGCCGTAAGCAGGACAATGCCAGGCCGATGAGAGGTCCGGTGCACCTTGGTCCTTAATATGACACGTTGTTCAACATTTACTTGATTTTCTGTTTGATCGCTGCTTCCATGAGAACCGATTATGTAACCAAGTACAATAAAATCCTTTAAAAATTTCATATGCACTTTATGATGATATTGTCTCTTGGTCCAATTCTGAGGAGTGTGGATTGTTTTACATTCAGTTGTAATCCATACCGAAAGCTGCAGACTTTGATTTTTATGAGCAAGGGCTCCAGTAGTATTATCATAATGATTTTTCAAATGATGAAATAAGGCATGGGGAATTGTTTAATGATATATAGAATGGGAATGTCATAATAGGGGTTTCAAGGCAGATGTGTCATAATTAAATATGATTATTAATAAAGATGCCCTTTGGGGATCACAAAAAACCCAAACCAAACCCACTGCCATAAAGTCAATTCTGACTTATAGAAACACTTTCTAGAGTTTGGGAGAAATTTGTCTTTATGGGATCAGGCAGTTTCATCTTTTTCTCTGAGGCGGTTCATCAGTTTGAACCACTGACCTTGCAGTCAGCAATCCAAGCCTGTGCTCAGAGCACACCCCAGATACAAACGACCTTGAAGATGGAGCTTAGCAAAATTCCACTCAACTAAACTTGAATTAGATGTTATGTTGTATTAAAAATAATGTCTAAAAACTCAGCTTATGATTTAAGTTTAGGTTTATGATAAATCAATGTCTCTCAAAGTAGAGTACATTGGCTGCTTTCACTTTAATTAACATGGTTATTCCGTAAATAAAAGCAATCACAATTGCACAGAATATATTATTGGATTAATTCCAAATGAATACATCAGAATGTGTTGGTTTTGCATGTGAAAGGTAGTGGACAACGTTTATTCATGGAAATATTGCTGCATATGCAAGTGTCACAGGGAATGCAGGGGTGGGGGTGGGCGAGAGGGAGGGAAAGGGCATTTGGGGAGTAAATAATGAAGGCCGGAGGGGGAGGGGGCACTAGAACTGATAGTGATTGCACAACTCATTTGAAAGGCGATTTAACTACGGGTGGAGGGGTAGCTCTAGGATGGATGTGGTTGTGATTGTCCAATGTCCTTTGATATGATTGAATAATTGATTGTTCAATGGTATGATATGTAAATGATGTGCTAATAAAACTGTTGGAAAAATAAAGGTGTAACCACGTGGAGATGCAGAAGCAGGTCTCTGGGTTGCACTTGTGGTGTGCGCTCAACTCCCACTAGAGGGGCCCGGTGGTGCGATGGGTACGCATTGGGCTGTGACCACAGGAGCTGCAGTTTGAAATCACAGCAGTTCCCCGGAAGAAACACTAGGCTGTCGACTCCTGTCAACAGTGGTGGTCTCAGAAACCCACTCTCACGGCCATGGAGTCCGTGCGGAGCCATGATTTCCTTTTCTGGATTTCCAAGACTGTAACTGCCGACGGCAGTAGGAAGTCCTGACTTGCCCATGCAGAGCTGCTGGTGGAGTGTTGTTCTGCTCCAGTCTGTGCCATACAGTGCCACTATATGCAGAAGGATGCATCTTTCCTGTATATTAAATAGTTAAAATATATAAACTACCCAGTTATAGACCTATGTATTAGTCTGAGTACTTTAGAGAAACAAATCCACAGAAACTCATGTATAAGAGAGAGTTTTATATAAAGGTTAAGTGCACATCAAGAAAACATCCCAACTCAGTGCTGCCCAAGCCCACAGATCCAACATTAACCCATATGTCCAACACCAGTCCACGAAGTGCTCCTCCATCTCACAAAACAGACCTAATGGTGACTGCAGGTGAAAAGCCGAGTCAGAGAGCATGTAGCATTTCAGTGCTGGCAGGGGTTTCCACACAGCTGCTCCAGCACCCAGGGCTGCATCAGGGTAGGTGCATGTACCTTCTCAGGGATGTCTTGCAGGGAGTGAGCTTTGCCAGCTGAAGCAGGGAACTGGTTAAGGCAGCTGCACGCTGGTTTAACCATCACAAGCAAGAGACCTGAGAACTCGAGAGGCGAGACTCATGGAGCCATTTATCCCTCTGCACTTCAATTAACACCACATGTGTTTACTGGCCATGTGTTTAGCTAACTCAACCTACATTATCCCTCTTTTATCCTTCCCTCCCCAGAAATCTTAATGATTCTCAGGTTGTTGTTAATCTCCCTCACATGATTTTACATTTTTTAAAATGATAAAGCAATTAAAATCATCGTATATCTATGGAATTCGAACTATAATGCTGCATGTATTACCTTGGGACTTAATTTCTAGACTTTACATTTTGTTTTTTGAGATGTTTCTCAAGTGGATGCAGGTAGATCCAGAAGATTAATTTTTACTACTTTTCAATATTACTTTTTATGAAAAAATCAAATTTTATTTTCCTATTCCTATATAGAGCTTGAACTTGGTTTTATTTCTGTTTTTTTTCTACTTTATCTCTCTTGGTATAGTTTTCCTTTACATATTTCTTAGTTATTCTTTAGATTTGGTTTGCTGACTGTAAATTATGTACATTAAATTTCATTAGGCAATAAAAGTTGTCCTCTAAAACAAAACCAAAGTGTATAAGAATTCTTTTTCATCCTCTCTTATGATAGAACTAATTTCCCAAATTGAAAATCTTTGAAACTCACATTTCTCTAGTTCCTGAATGTTTCACCACCCCCTCATAACCCAGTTCTACTTTACAAAATCTGATAGCCCGGAATTATATACATTGGTACAGATACAAGTTTTGGACACATGGAATTCAGGACAGATGAACCCCTCAGAGACTGTAGTGGAAGTAGTGATACCATGAGGGGGCAGGGAGAGAGGGAGAAGAAGGAGAAAGAGGAAACTGATCACAAGGGTGAATATATACACCCCGCAAGGGGATGAATACTAATTGATATGTGGGTGAAGGAACAAAGAAGATGGTGTAAGATATGGAATAATATTTCATTCCCTGGCATCTCCACACACAAAAAAGATATGAAATAATAACAATAATATCTAATTGAGCAAGGATTTATTGAGGTGGTAGGATGGGAGAGAGAGGGGAATAAAGAGGAGCTGGTACCAAGGACTCAAGTAGAAAGAAAATGTTTTGGCAATGAAGATGGCAACATATGTACAAATGTGCTTAATACACTTGAATTATGGATTGTTAAGATTTCTAAGAGCCCTCTAATGAAATGATTAATAAAAGTTACTTTGATAAAAAAAATCTTTGAAACTAGACATATTTCATGTATTAACATGTTTTATATATAATCTATCCAACAAACAAATAGCAAAAAACAAATCTGCAAATATAATTCCCTATGATATTATCCATTTTATGGTCAATTACTTGTTTTATATAGGGGTCTATTATCCTCTATTGGGGGGTTGTGATATATTTTCATTTATTAAAATCCTGAGGATATAGAGGAAGATGACTGGGTTAGGCCTGGATGACTAGAGAAACAAACCCAGTGACACTCATGTATGTGTAAGAACAAGTTTATATCAAGAAGCTTTATATATCAGGAAAACATTCCAGCTGAATCCCACTCAAGTCCATAATTCCAATACTACTCCATAACTATCTCTTCAGACTCATGCAGTCACAAGTAATGATGCAGAATGCAGAAATAAATCTCCCAGACTGATGGGTGCAAATTCTTGGGATCCAAAGGAGGTGGACACATCACCAGGGTTCTGGCTGCCTTCAGGGTCAGCCAGCAGGAAGGTGAAGGCAGAGAGAGAGAGAGAGAGAGAGAGAGAGAGAGAGAGAGAGAGAGAGACAGACAGACAGAGAGACAGAGAGACAGAGAGACAGAGTCCAGAATCCTCCTTATGCAAATGCCATGCCCATAAGGAGGCATCATCGGGCTGTGAACTTATTGACAGGCTACACTCCACCCCTATACTTTTATATCTTCAAGTTGACGTGAAATTATGTAACTACCATAATGGCTTAATCTATTATCTTAATCTTAATCTTTGCTATTTCTCTATAGCAAAGATATCAGAATACAAGTGCAAGAGGCCGGCATGGCTGTCTGGAGGCAAGCAAGCAGCATCCTCCCGGAAGACAACTCCACAGAAATTCCAATAAAACCCAGGGATGCAGTGTAGTAAAATCTGGAGGGAAGCAAAGTGAGTAGGGCATAAGACAAATCTAAAGAAGGAAAGTGCAGGAAACAAGGTGAGCACTCCGAGGATCCAGGCAACCACAGAGTGGTGAGGGAACAAGAAAATTAGTATAAAATTACTGCACAGTGGTGTTTGTGGCAATTATGTCATTTAAAAAAATACTACCAGACTAGTCCCAAGGAGTTGTAGATGAAAGATATCCCAAATGGCCAACTATTCCAAAATGCTGTTTTGCTCCAACTACCCCCACCTCCATCCCCCGCCCCATATCCACACACACCTACCTTGAGTATATGCCTTCCCATCCCTGGTGTGGTAGGTAGATAAATCTCCGGTCAACTTGATGGTGTCACAAGTGAAGGGGTGGAGTTTAACCTGTCAATCAGGTTGCAGCTTGATGACCTCATTTGGAGGGGTGATGGAGATAAATAGCTCCTTGGAGGTCAGACCCACTCTCTCTCTGCCTTCCCTTTCCTGTTGTTGAGACACGCAGAGATCTGGAGGAGCACATGGAGATCCATGCCAGAGAGGAGATGCTTACACTGCCAATGGATCCACAAGACTTTCTACCCACTGGTCTGTGATCTTCCAGCATTCAGCATCATTCCATGTGCTATATGAGTCTGAAGAGGAATGTATGGACTTGTATCAGACATATGGGCTAATATTGGAATTATGGACTTGATCTGGGCTGGGCTGGGATGTTTTCTTAATATACAATTGCTCTTTCTTATACGCATAAAATGCTTCTTACATGCATATAAAGCTCTCTCTCACACGCATATAAGTGTCTTAGGATTTGTTTCTCTGATACACCTGGGCTCTGCGATTCACATCAATATCCCAAAGAAACTCATTAAACTTTGTTGAACTGAGTCAGGTGATAGTGGGTGCTGTTCAGTCCCATATCCAAAGGTCACACAGAGGTGAGCCAAATGCAGGGTCACAGCCAGAAGCCCAAAATATATAAATGTAACAGGAAATAGAGGAATAGCTCCCCATCTGAGGTGATGTATGCCAGAACTGTGTGGTGGGACCAGTTTATATACCCATTCAAGGAAAATAGAGGTTTTCACCAGTCTTGAGCAGACAAGTAAAGCTGTCGCTTTTATGGTTTTGAATCTCATGATTTTGAAAGTGGAGGACCTTTTTACCCTCCTACTCTTCCTTTCACTGTCATCAAGTCAGTTTTGATTCACAGTGATTTTATATGACAGAGTAGAATTTCCTCTGTGGGCTTCAGAGACAGTAAATCTCCATGAATGGAAAAAGTCTCATCTCTCTCTTCCTCTACTTTATGTAGCACCTTCTCGTGTGCTCACTTTCAAAGCAATTGGGGGTGGTAGCCTGGCGTCAGCTAGTCCTGGTCTCAGGAACATGGAGGTTGATGCTCATGTGGTTCACTAATCCACTTGGACTAATTCTTCATTGTGATATCAATTTTCATCCCTTTTCTTTCCTCCTGACTGTTGCATATTAAGTGACTCCTCACCAGCTTTGAAGTTAGATGTTGAGTATTGTCTTTGTGACCATATTATGCCAATTGACCTTGGTGTCCCCTGAGACAATAGTCCTGATTCTCCCAAGTTCAGAGACTTATTCGTTCAGTGTGTTTGCTTTTATCTAAGACTTCTCATAACTTTGCTTCATATACTCTACTAATTTCATGGCTATCCATACAGCAAAGCTAAAGAAATGCCAATGTAAAAATATCCTCTGTACAGTTTTCACTGAAGTGTTTCTTTCTGCTACTTATTTTTACTCTTCTGGATTTCTGATAGCTACTTTTGCATAGTTTCTAATTGTTTGAATTAAATTCTGCAGTTCCTTTATTATATCTTCTGAAGAGAGATTTTCTGCCCACTCTCTCATCTTTTTAAAGTATCTCACTCTGTTTCTTTATATGAATGACTATTAATTTTATCTTTGATACATTAATAGGGGTGGAGGTGGAAGGATTCTCTCTCCAACATGGAGTGGTGAGTGTTGGGCTGTCAGGGATTCTCCGGAGCCCTTGTGGGAGTGTGGAGGTACTTGCAAGTGGTTGCACTTACGGGGTTTGTAGGAGATCTGTGTAACTCTGTGAGGTCGTGCTTCTGAAGTGAATGATCTGGGCTTTCTGTGTGTGCAAAAATTAGCGGCTCAGTAACTGCTGAGGGATCAAGGAGTTTCAGTGCAAGAGCTACTGAACTGCTGTTTCTTCCTATCTAGGAGATGTGTGTTCTTGCAGCTGGGCAGACATTGGGGGAAGCCACTCGGACTCCTGTACATGATGAGGCAGAGGTGGAAATGAGTCCATAGATCAATGCTAGCCTGGATCCTCTGGGACCCATTTAGCTGCTGGCCATGGTGCTGAAAGATGAAGTGGGACGCAAGATCGCAGTCCAGTGCGTGCAAAGACCTGTGTTTTCAAGTCACTGGAGGCATGGCCGGGTGCCAACTGTGCTCCTGGTTAGGAACTCACATAGTTCCAGATAATTTCCATCAAGGAAGAAAGTGAAGTGATAGAGATAATTCCTCTCTGTTCAATCTTGCTGGAATATAAAGGGCCACAAACCCAAAGAGTGTCAAAGTTACCACTTCATCTGACCTTCGCTGAAGTTTATAACACACTAGAAGTGGACATGATATTTGTCAGAATAACACCTCAGTAATGCATATGCTAAAATATGTATGTTGTGTTATTATAAATGAAATAACTAAGAAAAATGATATTGTTACCAGTAATATGTTAACATATGCAATTTGTAATCTCTTGGTGTGTCTATTATAATGACATGGAAGGCCCTTCTGGCACCTTAGGTGAAGGGGGTGACTGCTAGCCAAATGCCAGCGATTCAGATCATCAGCCACTCTGAGGGAGCAAAGTGAGTCTGTCTTAGAAATCCTGTGGAACAGGTCTACTCAGTCCCATAAGGTCACCAAGAATTGAAATCAATGAGGCTGACTTTGGTTTATAGGCAGTGTTGTGTAGAACATGGTTACACATTAGTCCTGTCATATTTGTATCTATATTGCAGGTATTTTTATTAATAGGTTTTGACAAAATTGTGCTGATTTTCCTGAAATCCAAATTTCTGAGATAAAGGAATTTTGGTGTTCCACCCACACCATCTGCTTTTAGCTGTTTTTTGAAACTTGAAAGCGCTGTTGTCAACTTCAGGCCAAGCAATAGCTTAGAAAACAGCTCGATGGAGATAATCTTGCTATGCATTAGGTCCTTTTGAAAATTAGCTTTATAGGGCTGACTTCTGGAAGCAGGAAATCCAAGTTCTGACTGGGTACTATGCGTTAGTGTGTCGTTGGAGACGGTTTTTGTAACCCACCCTGTGCTGTCATGCGCTCGTTTAATAAATTAACACGGAATGCCCTCGGTAAACCCTTTTCACTGCCTCCTCTTCAGTTTCTTTCCAGTAATGTTTAAGTAATGGTGCCCATGTCTCTATGCACAAGACATATATTGTTTTACTGTTTTGTCTGTGTGTGTGTTTGCAGATTTTTGTTTTTAACACTATAAGAATTTTATTGATCTTAATATTTACTTCATTTAGTTTCAAAGAGGTCTAAGCAGTTTGGAAAGTAGATTCTTTTTGACTTAAATTATGTTTTGTATAAGAGAGTTTTAGAAGAAAAAGATTTGCATTAAAAGAAAAATATTTACAAACCTAGATAGTAAATAGTTAAGTATTTAAAAAGAAAACAAAATAGAGCAAGGGAAAAACATACCAGTATATGTGGCTAGAGAAAAAGCCTGGAAATTCATTATCTAAACAATGCTCCTAGTTATTATAAAGACTGTTGTGGATTATGTGATTTCTCTATTATACTGCCAGTTGATGGCAGAATGAGAACTTGACCTTTTGAATTTTAAGTAAAATGATCTTTTGACACATTTGGGCTATTTTTTAAAAATCTCACTCTATTTTTAGAAGTAATCTTTCCTACAATAATGTATTATACTAACTAATAAAACCATTCAATATGCTCCTCAATTAAATGCTCTTTATGAAAATGTTCAGAGTAACGTATTCTGCTCTCCACCATTTGTGCTATTTTTCTCTCAAAGATTACTGATAACACCTAAAATTAAGGACCTGTGAAGAGTTTCAGGACCATTAATGGCTCAGTGGCTAAAGCACTGGAACCAGAAGTTCAGTGGTTCCAAACCACCAGTGCTCTGGAGAGACAGAGTTGGCATTCTGTATCCCTCAAAATGACAGCCTATAAATCCCCAGAGGATGTTCCACTGTGTGCTGTGAGTTAAAATGGACTCTACACTAATGGGGGTGCAGGATCTTCAAACAACAGAGGCTATTATTTACACAGCATCAATTTGACATCAATAGGTTCTGGTTCGGGGGATTGCTGCTGCCCAGGAAATTTTGACCCATAGCAACCCTGTGCACTATGCACCAGTGAACCCAATGAGCAAAACCTTGCCCAGTCCTGGGCCAGCCTCATTATTGTTTCCATGGTTTCATCTTTAGCTGCAGCCACTGTCAATACGTCTTGCCAAAGATCTTCCTGTTTTTTGCTATCCCTCTCCATTACCAAGCAAAATGTCCTCTCCTGACAACATGTCCAAAGTATGTGATACCAAGCCTTGCCTTCCTTGCCTCTAAGGAGCACTCTTGCTGTACTTCTTCCAAGACAGTTACTGTTTGTTCTGTTGGCAGTACAAGGTACCATTGACATTCTTCCCCAGCTGCATAATTGAAATACATTGATTCCTTGGTCGTCCTTCTTCCCCGTCCAGCCTTCACATGAATGTGAGACAGGCACACTTTAGTTCTCAACATTCTACAATCAATACATCCTACAATCAAGCTCGGAAGGGATAGGCTTTATAATGACATCAGGGAAAAACAAAAAAACCTAGTAACCATAGTAACAACCATTGTTATTTTCGTCCTATGCTATTATTTTAAGCATTATAATATCTAGATAGCTTAGGCTATCTTGCTTAATTTTACCAAATCTATAAGATAAATATTGATAGCTAAAATTTAGATGCACAAAGGATGCAACATAAGGTTGATTTTCCAATGTAAAACAATCAAAAGTGAGTCACGTTTTCCATCTAAGCCTGAATATTTGTTCCAATTAATTATAATGAATTCATTTGCAAGTCCAGGAGCCCTGGGGTACAGTGGATGAGAGTTGGATTACTAACCTAAATAATGCTTGTTCAAGCCAATGAGCCCGCAGGGAGAAAGGTGTCCTGATTTACAGTCCTGGAAACGCTAAGGACATCTTGCCCGGCCCAGGCCCAAGGGCAGCTGGAGGAGCTCTGGTGGTCTCGTGTCTAAGTGCTGGGCTGCTTACTGCATGGCCAGAGTTCCAAACCACTGGCAGTTCCACGTGAGAGAAAATGGCCTTACAACTCCATAGAGAACTGGAGTCACAGAAAAGCACCGGGCAGCTCTAACCTGCGATAGAGGCCTGCTGGGGACCTCCAGCAGAACCACGGCAGCGAGTGAGCGAGTCGCTGTGTTGTGTGTGTCAGCGATCTATTGTCAGCAGGTCCTTCCTATCGGGCTGATATGCACAAAGCCAGTCATCGAAACCCACCACTTGCTTCACCGTAGAAACCTGAGGCTGTCTGTTCCAAGAAAGACTCAAGGCTTGGAAACCCAAAGAGACAATTCTCCTTGGGTATTACAGGATTCCAGAATTGACTAGATGGCAGTGAATTTTGTTTTTTGGTTATAACGGCCTGTCTTAGTTATCTACTTACTGTTTCAACAATAGAGGTACTCAAGGGGTTGGCCCTCCTGATGTTATTTTTAGGTGCCCTCAAGCACTGTCTGACTCGCAGCAACCCTGTAGGAAGCCAAACAAAGCACCAGCTGGCCCTGCATCACCCTCACAATTGTTCTCATGGCTGAGCCCTTAGATGTAGCCTCGCTGACGATCCATTTCATTGATGCTCTTTGCTTCTTTGCTGCCCAACCATCTTCTAAAGCCTGATGTCCTTCTCCAGGCACTGGTCTCTGCTGACAACATGTCCAAAGTTCCCATGAGTGAATCTCTGAAGAGCATTTTGGTTGTACTTCTTCCAAGAAAGACCTGTTTACTCTTTTGACAGTCCACGGTACTTTCAATCTTCTCACCAAGAACAAAGCGCAAGTGTATGATTTTTTCCCTTGGTCTTCCTTATTCAATTTAAAACTTTCACATGCATGTGAGTGGATTGAAAATACCATGGTTTGGGTCAGAGGTACCTTCGTCCTTAAAGTAACATCTTTGTTTTTGAACACTTTCAAAAGGCCTTGTGTAGCAGATTGACACAGTGCATCATTTCATCTCCTGACTATGCTCTCAGGGGGCATTCATTGACCATTCAAGACAGGGGTAGTTCACTAGTAGAATCTGTAGTTTCCATGCATGCCACTGAGTTCCCGTCCCGGCTAAAGAACTTCATGCACAGCCATCACCCTCCCTTGACTTTCCTACCAAACCAGGTTCAGTGGAGCTCACAGATTAAGACGGGTAAAAAGAAAGGCGTAGCATGATCTAAATGCATAAATAAGCTACTGAAACCCTGTGGATTATGATGGCCTGCTCTGCAAATGATTCTGTGAAGAGCAGAGTCCAGCACCTTTTGTTCAATTAAGCATGAAGTTGCCAGGCATTTAATCAACTGGACCACATCTAGCAATAGCACATGTAACGTTCCCTCCAGTTGGCTTTCTCAGCCCTTTGGAGGTTTCTAATACATCTAGACGCTCAACAGTCTAATGTCTGTCTATAATTTTAGCATAGTAAGCATACATGTGTAAGTAAAGGTCTAGAACTAGCGTTCTAGTTCATATGTGCATGGGATTCTTCCAAACAAAACCTATTTAGATATAGTAATCTCCCTGTATTGGTCTCAGTAGGTTTCAAGAAAAAACATCCAGTCAAAGTAAAGGCTTCTATGAGGGTCTGCTGGGACAGAAAAAGTCAAGGCAGAGATCCACCTCAGAAGAATATGACAACCGTTTTGTTGTTGTTGTTGTTGTTGTTGTTGTTGTTGTTGTTTTGTATCCCAAAGGTATAGTCTTGGTAAATTTTCTCAAAGGACATTAAGACAAGCATCAGGGCTTATTATGATGAAGTTGTAAGAAAACTGGAACCTACTTTGGAACTTGCCAGGAATTTCCTTTGAAAGAAGACCATATGCTTGCTCATTCTCTGAGTGTCGGGGCTCCATGGAAGCTTCACTGGGAAACATAAACACACACACCCTCTCACTGCCATTCACTCAATTCCGACTCATAGCAACCCAGTGGGTCAAGGTCAAGTTGCCCTTCTAGGCTTCTGAGACTATAAGTCTTTATACAATAGAATGCCTCATCTTCCTTCTGCAGAGTAACTCATGGTTTGAATTGCTGACACTGCATTTAGTAGTTCAAGTGTTACACACTGCCCGAACAGAGCTCTCTACAGCCCTGATTTGGACCTTCAAGACTTCTTCCGCAAATACTAAGAACACTGAAAAGAAACTTGCTTCAAATTCCTCAAGGATGCCCAAGTTGTTGGATTCATTTGTAATTCGGTGAGCTCACAGTTCTTTTGAGAAGAGTTTGCTCACTGCTGTTGTCATAGTGTGACTCATTCTAGCTGTAGGACAGGCTAGAACCGCTCCCGTGGGTTTCTGAGAGGGAAACTCTTTACAGGAGTAGAAAGTCTCATCATCCTCCTGTAGAGCTGCTGGTGGTTTCAAACTGATGACCTTGTGGTTCATGGCCCACACTGCCATCAGAAATGTATCAGCCTATATGGAGGCTGTGTTGAGAGAAAATGGGTTCACAGTTTGATATTCTTACTTGATAAAGGTAACTGTGATTTGGTGGCAATACTTTTTTATTTATTCTTGCATTTAGTTCAATGATTTTAGTTACTCAAAGTGGTTTTTCTGTTTATATTATATTAATTATATTGATTGTATTAATTATATCATATCATAATATATTATATTATACTATATTATATTATTATATTAAAAGTACATTAAAAGGTGAGGAAAGGCTTGTGGTGCTCTCATAGAATAGATTCTTATTTTTCTTGCTAACCTTTTATCAAAACCCTGAATGCTGCTTTATATATTGAGAAATACACTTTATGGGAGAAGTTTGATGCTTACATTTTCTCTTTGTACACTTTAGGTGTTTCTGCCAGTCAGCATGTTTTTTGATTAAGATTATTATTTATTTCACCTGGATGCTCTTGAAATATGCATGTAATTCTGTAAATATAATAGGTGGCTCTAATTATAAATCCTTGTGTTGTGTTTTTCAAATAATGTTAGTATTAAATATTCAAAACTGGATGTTTTACTGGAATCGTTTACTATTTATATAGATTTAGAATATGCATAAATAACTAACCTAAGGAGGACTGTAGGTTATAAGTTTAAAGAAAATATATTCTATATCTCAAACTGTATTTTCACATCACATTACATTTATTAACTAAGTAATTTCTGGTCAGGAATTTTAGTGCAATGAACTATTTCTGCCCATACCGCTCTCCTTAAACCATGGCTGAAAAAAAATCGCTCAACACTTTTATTTCACATTCACTAAACGTGAAAATCTGTAGTTACTTTGAGAGCATGGGAGAAGCAATTTGAGGAAATGTTATTTTGAGCAAAGTTCATCCTTATTTAGTTTTGACAAATTGAAAACATGTTTCATCTTTGGTGAGTTAAGGCTATTGGGTATGATTTGTATCTGTAAGGAGAGCTTTGGAGAGTTCTCTGCTTAAAATCTGAAGTCCACTGGAGTTTAAAAAACAACCATGGGATTATGATGAATAACTTCAGTGCCGCCCAATTGTCTTCATGATAAACTCCCATCCCGTGAGTACAATCCAGGAGCCTTCTCTTTATGACTAAGCCACACTCAGGTCCTCTGTCTCCTGAAGAGAGACCATGCTCCCAGACGTAAGTGATGACGTCGACTTCCCATTGCACACAGCTCTCTCGAATCTGTGTCCCTGTGCAGGCATGGCTCCAGTTATCCTTGCCAAGATTTTTGTCCCATGAACACCTCCACAATAATACTAGTGAATGTCCTGTATGTTTATAAATTAGCAAAAAGAAACCTATTCTAAAAATGGTTAAAAATCAAGTTATGGGGACAAATGGATCCATTTCTAAACATTAAAACAGCCCTTAGAAATGCCTATTCTATTGAGAACCCATACTAATAACTAACAGCTGTGGTTAGCAGTTTAAAGCTTGCCTAGCAGCACGTCTTTGACACTCTGTAATGTATTTGGGACTTAAAGCACATGGTTGTTTCCAGAAGATTCTCTGTTACATCCACTAAGTAGAGTATCCCAGACAGTTCTTAGAATGAACGACAATGGAAGTGGACATATCTGACCTACTTTCACTTCCTATTACCACAAAGCAGGGCTTAGAAATGCCTCCCCACTCCATCCTTCTTCAAATAGTCAAATAGCAACCACTCTTCCCATGGTACTCTAGTTCTCTGCTGGATTAGTCATCCTTTGCCCTGGTCACATAGAAATCACAGACACTACTCACAATTAAGGGTTACCACAGTCAAGATCAACCACAATAATAGGTTATCACAAGTCAAGATCAACAAACAGTAAGGATACAATGATGGGCCGCCTTAGCCAGCAGCCAAGTCTCTTTCCAGTCCTCAGCCTCTCAGCCAGTCAATCTCTCTGATTCTTGGTCTCTCAGCCATAACGTTCCTTGGCCTTGGCCTCTAAGAGTGAGGAAGCCGGCCAACCCACATGCCATTCTATCAGGCAGTTCCATAGTCTGAAGCCAGAGAAGACCCCATAGTCTTGGGGCTGCTCCACTGAATCTCCCTGCATCTGGTCTCAGAGGTCTCCACCATGTCAGCCAGAGACCTTGGGTGAGCTCTTCTAAAGTGCTGGGCTTTCATCTTTCCCAAGGTTGCTCATTCTTATAGCTGGGGGAGGGGGTGTGTGGTAATGAAAACTGGCCCAACTTTACCTACTAGGGTTACATATGCACTGGTTGCCTAGTCCTACCTAATCACTTTGTAGAATTTGCAGACATTTTGGTAGAAGAGCTGTATTAAGAAATTTCACTCCATCATAGTTATCCATTAAAGACATGAACATATCATCAGTTTATGTGAAGGGGAAAGCACCATACAATAACATGATTGTTGTAAAGGAAAGCAATGGAAGGAGAGTGAGATATAAAAGCAGTAGATGTGAAGTTATGATACACACACTCACACCCTAATTATAATCTATGTGTGGATGTGCAGATAGACACACAAGGGGAACAGGTGTGGGGTGGGATGGAGAATAGACCCACGAGATTTTTTTTAAGTCCACAGAGCACAGTTTTATTTGGAAGCACATGGGTTTTCCATGAGTTGTGATTGGCTTGAGGACAAAAAGCTTTAAGAAGCCCACTGATTACATTTGTTACAGAATGGAGAATCAATTAGAAAGATATAAGGAATGATGTCCTCTAGGCTGCAAACAAGACATGGTGAAATGCAGGATCTAGATCACAGGTTGGGGAAACAGGCTAAAGGAGAATGGAATTTAAAGGTAGAAACATGACATAGGAATGGTGCTGCCTCGGAGAGGAGCAGGGAGCAGATTTAACATGGTTCCATCCAGGAAGAAGATGAATGTGAACATGGAGGGGGATGGAGATGAGCAAGTCAACTGGAGGTGGAGAGAAGCGTGGGGGAATGACCATGACCATGCCCGATCTGCTTTTCCCACCATGGGCACCAAGCCAGGTTCCTGTTTGTAAGACAATTAAAGGATCTGGGAAAACCTGAAGCAGGATAAATGCAGCACGTTTGAAATGGGTAAGGATCTAGGAATGGTGGGCACTTGCTCAGCCTTGCTCAACCCCTGCCTTCGACACAAGCAAACAAAACAAAACAATTAAACAACGAATAACCCATGTGAAGAAGTAAGACATAAATCAAATCTTTAAAAGTTAGCAAAGAGCTTTTACTCTGACAGAAAACTATTCTGTTTGGATAAATCCTCTGCTCCCAAATTATCATGTAGAGTAAGGACCGCTTGCTTTGTTTGGCTTTATTTGGAAGCTCAGTAGAGTAAGGACCGCTTGTTTTCTTTTGCTTTATTTGGAAGCTCAGTAGAAATGAATTTGACAGTCATGATGAACTCTTGATGGGTGAGATGTAGCTCAGGTAAGAGAGGATAGAAGTAAGGAAAAGATAGTCACACTGGAAATGGCCAAAGGCGGACAACTAAATGTTATATATGAGAACGGAAAGATTTACCAATAGTAGCTAGAGGAAATAAGATGACTTACAAAATCATTTCCTGAACAAAGGGCTTGAAAGGTACTATAATTTCCCGAGATATAAAAGACTAAAGTGAAAATTAGGAACTGAAGAAGAGAGGGATTGCAAAAACTGAGAATTAATTCACCCACTGAGAGGGAGAATATTTCAAGAAGGGATGAGGAAATGAAATACGTAAACAGAATCCGTTGTCCAGATAAGCCTTTTGAAAGCAGCGCAAATATTAGAATTGTCGCTATTGTATCTCAATATAAATCCAAAATTAGTTTTCTTTGTTAAAACAAATCATTGAATTTATATTTGATAAAGTTCAAATGAAATTACGTTAGGTGAACAATTAAAATTCTAACAAGTGTGAGAAAAGTAGAGCTAATTTTGATCTACTAATTATAAAATATACTTATGGAAAATATCTATTAGCAAGATGCATCGTGCCCCATAAACTTGGTAAATTTCCCACAATACTGCTTTTATTAGTATTTTTAATGTCTTCACCAAACAAAATGTTAGTCATACAGTGACAGTCACCAGGAAAATTGTTTGAGGATCTGTCAAAAATATGCGGAGGCCTGTTCTTCAAATCAAAACGAGATGTATTTGGACCCTTCAAACTATAATTGAAAGCATATGTGATGCATACATGTCTGTTTTGTTTTCTCATCCCTGCTGAAATATTCACATTCTAAATGGGTGAACTAATTTTTACATTTTGCGGCCCCTTTCTTCTCCATTTCCTAATTTGCACTTCAGTCTTTGACGTCTCAGAAAGTCACACCACCTTCACCCAAAGAAACAATTGTGGAAGTCGACTTTATTTTTCCTTTCACATTTAGCCAATAAGACTACAGTTTATTTTAAATAATGGAAAACAATGTGAGCATATTCAACAGCATAGTTCATTTGAAAGTCTTTAAAATACAAGTGAAGCATAGACGGCGCAGACGTTGACAGGCGTAATGGAATCATTTTTGCTACTGCCGAGGGAAAGCGCAATGAAAATATTTCCTGCTGTATGATCGCATTCATCGCATATTTTTGGATGTGATATGATAACATGTCTGTGTATATTTTCAAACTTCAAAAAACCATTTGTAAATGGCATCACCCAGTCTTACTATCTATTTACAAATATGCACTCTATGATGTTGGCATCCCTCCTCTAATGAAACAAGCAAACCACTTATAAATCTATCGAGGGTGACACTTGTTCTGTTTCCCCGTCTCTACACTCCTCTCCGGAACTCACGATTGGATCCGGGAACTCCGCAGCTAAGCGAAGGAAAGGTATGTTTTCTGGAACTCGCCTCACTCCCGGAATTCAAGAAGTTCTTGGAGGAGGAAACGCCTTTTCCTTTCTATATGGAATCACTGTACATGTTGCATCTCTATTTGTTATATGAATAAATGAGCAAGTGGATGGAAAGCAGTTTTTTCTTTCTTTTTAAAAAAAATCATTCTATTCCGGGGTCACAATCCATATATACAATCCACAATCCATATATACATCAACCATGCCAAGCACACCCATACACATGCCACCATCATCATTCTCAAGACACTTGCTCTCCACTTGGGCCCTTGCTATCAGTTCCTCACCCTCTCGCCCCCCTCCCCACTACCCCTCCCCCATGAACCTCTGATAACCTAAAAACCACCATTATTTTGTCATATCTCACACCATCCGACGTGCCCCCTCATCCACTTCTCTACTGTCTGTCCCCCAGGGAGGAGGTGACCTGTAGACCCTGTATGCTGTTCCCGCTTTCTCCCCCACCCTCCCTCCACCCTCTCTGCATCACCACTCTCACCACTGGTCCCAAGGGTTTATCTGTCCTGGACTCCCTGTATTTCCAGCTCCCATCTGCACCAACGTACCCACCAGTCCAACCAGATATGCAAGGCAGAATAGGGATCATGATAGTGGGGGGGGGGGGGGGGCAAGAAGCATTCAAGAACTAGAGGAAAACTGTACATGTCATCGTTGCTACACCGCACCCTGAATGGCGAGTCTCCTCTCTGAAACCCTTCTGCAAGGGTATATCCAATTCCCCACAGATGAGCCCTGGGTCCCCCTCATCCACACGCACCCAGTGTCTTCATCAATCGTGACAGGATGGTGAGCATCTCAGACTGCCGAATTGTTAGAACAAAGTGTTCTTGTGTTGAGGGAGTACTTGAGCAAGGGCCCACTGTCCATCTGTTTCCTTAATACTAAACCTATAAATATATGTACATAGATCTATTTCTCCCTCATTGTATATAAATATACTTAAATCTGTATATGCCTGTATTTACATCTCTATAACTGTCCTTTGCCTCCTAGTTTTTTTCCTCTATTTCTTTGTACTTTCTTCTTGTCCCATTATCACGTTCAGCCTTCATTTGGGTTTTAGGAATTCCTCTCGGTTACATTCTCCTTGATCCAGCCCTGCCAGACCTCTTACACCCTCCTTGCCACTGATTTTGGATCACTTGTTGTTCCCTTGTCCATGGGTTTTTAACACCCACTTCCTTTCCCTGCCTCCCCTACTCCCATGTCCCCCCGGGACTGTCATCCCCTTGTTCTCTCTCATGGCTTGTTTATTCTGCCTATCCCTTCCTACTAGATATGTTATGTACCATCACAAGACTGATTACAATGGAGCAATAATAGAAAGTAAAACAATAGCTACAATAACAGATGGGCCCTGGGTAAATAGCTCAGGGTCTATTTGCCATCCTTCATGAGTGTTATCCAGTCGATTCTGATGAGGTGCCATGCCTGAGAACCTTGTCACAGAAATTACATAGGCTATCAGAAATCGGGAATTCTTGACCACTGCTGGTGGACCTGTAGGTATGTACAGCCATTATGGAAATCGATTTGGCGATATCTAAGACAGTTGGAAATAGAGCTACCATATGATCCAGCAATCCCCAATGGGCATATACCCAGAAGAGACAAAAAACAAACCATGGTCAGACATCTGTGTCCCGATGTTCACTGAGGCACAGTTCACAAGCGCAAGGAGTTGGAAACAACCCAAATTTCCATCAACAGACAAATGGATTAAAAACTCTGGTCTATACATACAATGGGGTATTATGCATCCCTAAAAACAGCAATGAACGCATGAAGGACATCGCCACATGAAAAGAACTGGAGGACATTTTGCTAAGTGAAGTAGGCCAACCCCAAAAGGTCAAGTACTACATGAGTCTGCTGAGGTAAGCTCAAAAACTTCAAAAGGAGCACTGGGAAGAAGCTACTGTGTACATACGTCCCTGGAGAGAGGTCCAGGTAATGGGGCAGGGTCAGACTAAACTCAGGGATAGAAATGGGATACGTATGGTAGCCCATTAAAAAGGAAGGGAAGGGGGGAAAGGTATGGGTAGTCGGGGGAACAGGGCACTAACTCACACAGGGGGAGAGTGTTGATTGTGTTATCACAGGGAAAGAGGGACCAGACTTCAACCCAAGCTCCAAGACAAGAACACAACACACTGAAGTGAAACAGGGAACCCATGGAGAGGCCTGAGGGGCCAGCCCATTACCAACTAAGTGGACAGCACCACCCTCCCCCCAGAAGAATTCACTTCAGAGGACAGCACTGAAGCTACAGCTCAAGGAGAGGGACTTGTCTGATCAAAGCACACAGGAGCCAACGAGGGGGAAGAGGAAAAACAAAAAAGAGTGAAGCACACTAGGGCTCACCAAGCCCTGAGGAGAAGGTTCCTGCCCAGAACAGCAATGCACAGAGATGACCACAGGACCGGCCTCACTGTGAGACACAGCATTCCTCATTGACCCATAGAACCACTGGGGACAACACTGGAGACACACGGCAGGAAGGGAATTGTGCCCACCATGAGCTCACCACGCCGAAGCCAGCCTTTGGGGTCATGCAGCAGAGCAGTGGGGGGAGCAGTGCAATTAAGTCCCCAATTTTATCTTTAAAACATTAATTTTAGTACGTCATTTTATTGGGGGCTCTTGCAATAATCCATACATCAATTGAATTAAGCACATTTGTATATATGTTGCCATCATCATTTCCAAAATACTTTCTTTCTACTCGAGGCCTTGGTATCAGCTCCCCATTTTTCTGCTCCCTCACCACCCTCCCTCGTGAACCCTTGATAGTTTATAAATTATTTTTATTTTCACATTTTACACCCATCTGCTGTCTCCCTTTACCCACGTTACTGTTGTTTGTCCCCCTGGGGTAGGGGTGGGGGTATGTCTGTTATTGTGAACTGTTCCCCCTATTTCCTCTTTCTTCCCCCCACCTTCCCTCTCCCCTCTTGGTATCACTACTCTCTTCATTGTTCCTGAGGGTGTATCTGTCCTGGAGTCTGTGTGTTAAGTGCTCTTATCTGTACCAGAGCACATGCTCTGGTCAAGCCAGATTTGTAAGGTAGAACTTTGGTCATGATAGTGGGGGGCGGGGGGAACAGTAAAGAACTAAAGGAACGTTGTGTGTTTCATCAGTTCTATACTGCACCCTGGCTGGCTCGTCCCTTCCTTGTGACCCTCTGTGAAGGAATGTCTAATAGTCTGCAGATGGGCTTTGGGTCTCCATTCTGATCCATCCTCGTTCAAATCAAAATTGTTGTTTGTTTTGGTCTTCTGATGCCTCATACTTGATCCCATCGACACCTCGTGATTACACAGCTTGGTGTGCTTCATCCATGTGGGCTTTGTTGCTTCCCTGCTAGATGGCTGCTTGTTTAATTTTAAGTCTTTAAGACCCGAGACACTATATCTTGTAATAACCAGGTACTATCAGCTTTCTTCACCACATTAGCTTATACACCCATTTTGTCTTCATTGATCATGTTGGGAAAGGTGAGCATCACAGAATGCCAGGTTATTATAACAAAGTGTTCTTGCATTGAGGGAGGATTTGAGTAGAGGCCCAATGCCTGTCTGCTACCTTAATACTTTACCTATAAATATATGTACATAAACCTTTATCTCTATCATTATATAGTAATATATTTTCATATGTACATGTCTATGTGTATGCCTCTATAAATGTCTTTTGCCTCCTTGTTCTTTCTTCTATTTTCTTTTACTTCCCACCTGTCCTACTATCATGTTCAACCTTCATTAGGCTTTCATACTTTCTATTGGCTACATTGTACTTGATCAAGCCCCACCAGGCATTCTATGCCCTCCTCACCATTGATTTTAGATCTCTTGTTGTTTCCTTGTCCCTGGATTTGTTGGTTCCTCCCTTCCTTTCCCCCACCTCCTCCTCTCCCCTGCCCCCTCAGAACCATTGGTCCCTGTTGTTTTCTCCTTGGGATTGTTTATCCTTCTTATATTTTATAGATTGACATGGAAAAAAGAAAGAAAATAAAAAATATCCCATCAATAATTCCAGGTCTATCTGCAGAGCCTTATGGATGTTTTCCAATTGTGTGTGGTGCAGTGCCAAGCCTGCCCCCCAAGTCCGGAGTCTGTCTTCAGAGTTCTTCAGGGACTTTGTTACTTTGCTCCCCTTGCTGCTCTGTTGCTGCTGTGAGGTGGTCAGACCAGGCACAATTCCTGCGCTGTGTCTCTGGTGCTGCCCCTGTAGTGCTGTGGCTCAGGAAGGGGACATGTGGTCTCATGGAGAGACTGAACGTGGCTCAGGAAGGGGACATGTTGTCTCATGGTGAGACTGACCCTATGACCCTCTCTGTGCAATGCCATTCTGAAGCTTGCTGAGTCGGGATGCTGTTATCTCTCTCTCTCTCTCTCTCTCTCTCTCTCTCTCTCTCTCTCTCTCTCTCTCTCTCTCTCTCCCTCCCTCCCTCCCTCCCTCCCTTTTAGTTTGCTCCCATGTGTTCTGGGCAGCCCTGCCACTCACCCTGGGCTGTATCTTCAGTGTTGTGCTCTGTAGTGCATTCTCCTGGGGAGGGAGGTCGATGTAGCTGGGATAGAGGCCAACCCTGCAGACCTCTCAGTTAGTCCATTACTTTATGCCAGTATGTTGCCCTCAACACTTGGCACACCAGGTTGAGGAAGACAGCTTATTTTCAGAAGACAGGTTTACTGGTTCCTGCTCTTGTCCCTCGAGGCCCATCTTCAGCATCATCTAGTGACATATGTAAAATCAGATGGCGTCAACCTCTGGCTCAAAGCCCTTCAGTAGAAAATAACAACCTAAATACACCAATAATTACCCTCATCAACAAAATGAATAAGGTTGAGCCACACTTCCCATCCCACATCGCTTTCTTCTACTTACATTTGCTCACTTTGCTTCAGCTTCAAGCTCCTTACTCCTACCCAACACCCCATATATATTCCAGAAGGATATATATTCCAGAAGGATATATATTCCAGAAGGTGCCATTGCACTCCAGTGGCTTGTGCTTCACTCAAAAACACCCATGACTCAGTCCATTGCCAACACAAGTTATTTAACAAAACATAAGTTTAACAATAGTCTGCGTTATGTGTTATCAAGGCTAGGCTATAGTTCCCATCATTTCCCCATATCCTTGTCTAGTTACTATAATGGAATAGTTACATGTGATTAAGTCAACTGACCTTGGGTAAAGCAGAGTATCTTCCATAATGTAATTGAACATGATTTACCATTGCTGTTCGGTACGAGTGTGTCAGTAGCGACCCTGTGTGAAAGAGTGGAGCGCTCCCTGGTCCTCTGCCCCCCTCAAAATTGTGCCTATGCTGAATATAGCCCCTTGTTACAGTCACTGTTTAGTCCACAATGTCAAGAGACCTCCTCTTTCTGCTGCCCCTTACTTTACTAACAGTCTCTAGGACTGGTCTCTCCTGATTACATGTGCCGAGTAAGAGAAGCCTTGCTATCCCTGCCTCTAAGGAACACGCTGGTTGTGCTTCTTCCAAGACAGATTTGCTTCTCCTTTTGGCGGTCCATGGTAAGTTCAATATTCTTCACAAACACCATGTTTCAAATGCATCTATTCTTCTTTGGACTTCCTTATTTAATATCCAACTTTCACATGTCTCTGAGGCAATTGAAAATACCTGGATGTCCTTAAAGGAACATGCTTGCTTCCCAGCTTTAAAGATATTTTGTGAAGCCTCTTTGTCCAGTGCAATGCATGGTCTGATTTCTTGACTGCTGCTTCCACGAGTAGTGACTGTGAGCCCAAAACGAGGAACAGCTGACAACTTCAACCTTCTCTCCATTTAACACACAGTGATCTGTTGGTTTATTTGTGAGGACTTTTCTTTTTCTTTTAAGAGAAAAACTTCTTTGTCACTAAAACTGCCAGTCCATTTCAATTTTATATTTCCTCCTTTTTTACTTTTTACCCTCTAAAATGATTGTTTAAGTTTCAGGAATAAGGATTCTGGAGGGATTTATGTTGCTGTGGCTATTTTTAATAGAAACATACTGTATATATTTACACAGCCCAATTCAAGAAATGAAATCAACAACCATATCCTGTCAAACCCTCAATGCACATGTTTCTATCCTTGCTCCCCAACATCCTTCTTCCCTCCCTTCTCAATAACCTATCCCTTCCCTCTCCCTGCTCCCCTCCCTGTCCCTGGTCTCCTTGTGGATGTCAACGTCTTGTCTATTGGTGTACAAACCACATTTCCTTATAATAATAGTGTTAGTAAATATTGATTTTGTAAGATTGATGGAGTTTGCTGAGGACAGGTAATGTTCTCTAGCTTTGTCCACATCTTAAGGTGTTTAAGAGAGTTGTCATTGATTTTTAATTGATGCACAATACTCTACATAGTATGTATGTTCCAGACTGTTTATCTATTTCTCCATAACTAGAGTTTTTGGTTGTCTCCATGTGTGTTTTTCTGGGTAGACTAGAAAAACAAATCTAGGGTACTCATATGTGTATAAGGAAGAGCTTTATATATAAGAACAGTTGAATATTGAGAACATCCCAACCCAGTCCAGATCAAATCCATAAGTCTGATAGTATCCCATATGTCTGATACCAATCTATAAAATCCTCTTCAGACTCAAGAAACACATGTAATGATGCCAAATTCAGGAAGATCACAGGCCAGTGGGTGGAAGGTCTTATGCATCCAGTGGTGGTGTAAGCATCTCAGTGCTGGCAGGGGTCTCCATGTAGCTCCTCAGGCTCCATCAGGCTCACAGGGAGTCAGCCTTATCATGAAAGAGTCTCCAAAGAAGTGACCTAAGAGAGAGAGAGTCCCCTCACCCCAAGGAGGAAATACAGGAGTCCCCAGAATCCCCAGGAGAAGGCCATGCCCACACAGAGGCCTCATTGGCTATATTCTGATTCACAGGCTAGACTCCACCCCTATATGCTTAATCCTCAAATTGACACCAGAATATGAAACTGCCACACAATGTTGTTACTATTATGGGAATTTCTGCAAGAAACATAGCTGTGCACATGTATATTCGTGTTGTATTCTTGATTTCCATAGGATATATACCCAGTAGGGGGATTGCTGGGTCATAAGGTACTTCTTGTTTTTTGCCTTTGTTGAAAGAAGTGCCGTTCTGGATTCCATAGAAGTTGTACAAGTCTATAGCCCTACTAGCAATAGACATGCATTCCTCTCTCTCTACTTCATTTCCAATAAAAAATCCAGGGAACGTGTGCATCACATCAAGATTGTATCCTTTCAACATACTTATTCAATCTGTGTGGTAAGCAAGCTGAGAAGCTGGAGTATATGAAGAGAAACATTGCATCGATATGAGAGGAACATTTGTTAACAACTTGCCAAATTCTGATGACACAACCTTGCTTCCTGAAAGTGAAGAGGACTTGGCGCATTTGCTGATGAGGATCGAGGATTGGAGCTTTCGGTATGGATTATGACTCAATGTAGAGAAAATTAAAATAAGTCACGGTTGCTGTAACAATGGGCTAAAACGTAGCAAAAATCTTGAGGATGACACAGGATTGAGCAATGTTTCATTCTGTAGTACATAGGATCACTCTGAGTCAGCACCTAACAACAGTTTGAAATCAGTTGTTCTGTAATTTATTTTTGCTTTCTTTTATAATATTTTATTAAACATTTTAAATTTGATTCCATGTTTAGATTAATAAACAACAAAAGTAACAATGATGAAACAAATAGAAATGCTGAGTGCAGAAAGGGTCAATATTGATCAAATCGACCAAGTAAGTTACTATCTCTTTGATTCTTTAGGTTTAGTATAATACAAGTAAACTTCCTCAATTTCAGCAACTCCAGCTTTAGTGGTTGGTGCATAAATTTGAATAATAATTGTATTCCCTGAACTCCCTTGTATGCAAATAGATATTATCTTGTTGCCGCCAGCACTGTAATTTAACATACATCTTAAAATATCCCTCTTTGAAGATAAATGCAACACAACCCTCAAATCTGTCATTCCTGGCAGAGAAAACCATATGATTTTCTGATTCAAAATAGTCTATACCAGCCCATCTCAGCTCACTAATGCATAGAATATCAATCTCTAGAGTTCCATTTCATTTTTAAAAACTTCCTATTTTCCTAATTCATATTTTGAACATTCCAAGTTCCCATTAGTTATTGATGTTTGTAGCTGTGTCTCCTTACCTGCGTCCTGCTCCAGCAGCAAATGAAGGACCCGAGGCTTTGGATTTCACTTCAAGAAGGTAGCTCATCCTTAGTCTTATATTTTGAGTACCTTCTACCTCAAGAGACTCATCTGCTGGCACTATATCCGACCATGTTCTGTTTCTATGCAGGAGCTTTCCAGGGTCTGACAAGGTTGTGATGCTATAATGAGGTTTCCAGTGGATAACTCCTCTGAAGTGGACAGCCTCTTTCTTCTTCTTTGTTTTGGTTTCTTCTTGATCTGGAAGCTCTGTTGACCCCTTTTCACTATGGGTGACTCTGCTGGTACTTGGACTACCAGTGACCTAGCTTTCTGCATCACAGCTACATAGAACACACCGTGGGATGGTAAACTCACATACAAGTCATGGATCGTAGGCATATACGATGGCCATTTTCTTCACAATGTAACCTCGCTCAGTCAGTCAGTTATTATCCCTTGGTTTCAGGGCAGTTCTACCATGTCTTTCAGGTGGACTGCAGGTCAGAAGCGACTCACTGGCACTTTTTCTGTTCACTGGTCTTGTTGTGGTTGCCTTTGACTCAATTGATCAGTGGAGGGCGATCCTAAACCTAAACACTCCCGGGTTACAAAAATGACCAGCATAGACATGCATACCCAGGGAGAAAGACACATGAGGATTATCTACCAGCAAAGGCACTGAGGACACCCAGTAGACATTAGAGACTATGACGGAGGCTCAATGAGGGAATGGACCCCGTCAAGAACCTGATTGGATTTTAGGCATCAGAACTTTCAGAAAACACTTTTGTGTTCTTGAAAACTCAGACAACAGCTACTTAAAACTCATATCTTTCCACACTTTTGTTCCCATTCCCCTCCTCCTCTTTCCCCACGTTATTTTCCACCAGACCACAGACCACAACTTATTTATTTATTTTCGTTGATTCTTTTTCTTATTAGAAGCTACAATGTGTGCACAGTCTGGGGAAGGGTAGTTTTCCCCCCTTTGTCTTGTTTTTCTGAATATGCCTCCCATTCTTAGAACAATACCAAATCTTAGACTCATAGGTTTTGCAAGTGTAAATGAACACAGCAAATCATCCTGGCAAGGTTGGAGACCCAAGCAATTTGCTTTGTGAGTGAATCCAAGGCAGGAATAGTTATTTTGATTAAAGCAATAGACATTCTGAAAGGAAAATGTGTGTGTGTGTATGTACAATATATCCAGATATATTTTTCTGGGAATACTTCACTTCCAACCAAATAATCCAGCAAAGTAAAGCATGATTAAAGAGTCAATGTCCAAATACATTTCATACTTACCAACAAAGTTTATTAAGGCTTTGTGCATTGGCTCTAAAATGATTTGGTCTTTAGTCCGGGAAAATGTTCATTATCCTAAAACTAGTAAATAGTCATCATAAAGTTGCCCCTCCTCTTCCACTGGGCTTGCCCATGTATAATCATCGCTGTCCCATGCCGGATCCAATAATAGTAGTTATCTACATCCATTCCTCTGAAATGGTCAAAAGGGAAATCCGTTCAAAACTGCAATTGCTGTTTACTTTGATTGCAGTGGAAGTTTGGTTACTATTAACTCCACCTGAATGGCAAAATGGTGGCGACACGTTTGTCAGCCTAGAAGGACTCAGAAGAAATAAACAGGCTTTTTCTGAAATGAGAAGCCCTTCTCTCTGTTTGAATCCCTCCTCCATGGTGTGCCATCTTTCCAATTAGTGCTGAGCATGGCCTACAGTTGACCTGATGATGAAATGCCTCTACATTCTTTTCACAGCCTGTCAGTGGAATGCATTAACAAAAAGATGAGTGACATTTCTAAATTAGTTTGGTTAACTTCCAAGAATATTAAATTCAATAAGCTTTCTCAAGTTTAATTTATAGCGGATTGTTTTGTCTTCTTAATCACCAAAAGGAGAGTGCTTTGTTGCAAATTACACTTTATAGACTATCTACCAATGGCAGGACTCTGTGTACGTCTAGTTGTCTTGAATTTATTAGCTAAACCAGCCGCATGTTTTCATCATCTGCCCACTAGACTCTGACCCAGCAGAAATCAAACAGGGTGTCAAAAGACCTTGGAGCTTGAATTGAAATGAAAGTTCGGCATCTTGGCTGTCATCCTCCCCTAAAGAAAAAATGTTGAGGATTTCAAATCTTGATTTATTCACAGAATATTTATTAAGACACTTTGCTACATATTTTTCTCTGTCTTTCAGCATTTTATTCTCTCGATGACAAAATAACATGTGTTCAGAAGACAGTGAAAAGACTGGGCAGGAAAAGGCTGTGGTGAAGGTTCAGATGGCATGACTCCTGGACAAGGAAATAGTGGGGAGCTTTGCTGAGACAGTGACTAGCAGTCACCATTCCTGTGGAATAAATGTTGTGTATAGTAGAGTGTCTGCCAAGCTACCTAATTTTACCACAAAAAACTGCACTAAATAATGTGCGGGGGGTGGGGGGGAACTCAGTTCATACTCAAGTATATATGGTAGTTCGACTTGGGATTTGGGAAGAAACAAAGCCCAGAGGACCCTACCTCTCTGCAGGGATGGTTGGTCCTTATATAGGGAGGGGAGAATGGGAAACCAAAGCAAACATGTCCAGAGCACCCAGCTTGAGGAGATGTTAGTGAAGCAACACGGGAATGTGAGAGAAAGCATGTGTGTTGGGTGTGTGTGTGTGTGTGTGTGTGTGTGTGTGTGTGTGTGTGTGAATCCATGAGTGCCTGCATGTCCTGGTGTGTGAATTATTAACTGTGAAACAATAACTTTCACTGCCTACACAATACTCTTCTCGTCTCATCCAAGTTTACCAGGCTCTGCCCTCTGGGTAAGGTAGAAAATCAAGGGGACATGCCTACAGGTAAATCATGTCTTCCTGGTAGACTGTACCTGGGTACATACCGTGTAGCCCAGGCAAAGTAGCGGTAGGTAGCATAGGTGGGTATCTTAGTTCTTAGTGTGGCTGTAAACACTTAGTGCTGAAATACAACAAATCATCAGCTTTCCCAAACAGAAATTAATGTTCACAGTTAGAGGGCTGGAAGCCTGAAATCAGACAGCCGCTGTGGGATAGGAGTCTCTCAGGGGGCCTCTCATTTTCTTAACTTTCATACCTCTTCTGCTCCTCTGACTCCTAAGGACCCTATTCTCCTCCAATCCTCTGTTTGTGCTTATTTGTCGCTGGGTCTAATTTCTGATATCACAGAACGAGTGGGGTTAGGATGCATTCTGCCGACATTGACTTTGCCGCACTAACTGACAAAGAAAACAATATTTCCTACGGAGATGACACCCACCAGCATCGAGACCAGGAATCCAACACTTACTGGAGCAGGAGTGCAACCCAATCCGAACTGGAACAGTGAGGGAGCCAAGGAGATGAATATTTTCAACAGGAGACACAGCTTGCCAATGGCAGATTTTTCCACCATAAGAGGGGATACTTTCCAAATGACGGAGCCGTGGCACTCCTTCTTCAGTCAAAATAACACTGCTATCAACCCAAGCACGTCTCGTAAGTTCATCAGGAAGACTGCAGAAGTTATTTTGATGAAGCAGCTCTTAATTGATGTTTTCCCAAAGGTATCTCTTGAGTTCATCCCACTGAGCTGGACATTGCATTTTTATTTTAGGTAAAAGAAAATAAGTATTCATCTTCATGAAAGCACAGGCCCCTTCCTTTGCATGATCACAATACTATAAACAAAGCAAAGGTAGATTTGTGTATGATTATCTTTAAAAGGAGGGACTTAACGATGATGCTTCCTGGAACTATTCTTGGCCTCCCCTTCATGTTTTTCTTTTCTTTATTGTTTCCTCATATATATGAGATAGATTGATAGATAGATGATAGATAGATGATAGATAGATGATAGATAGACAGATAGATAGATAGATAGATAGATAGATAGATAGATAGATAGATAGATAGATAGATAGAAAGACAGTAAAAGTGAATAAGCAATGAGAAAATAGGTATTGTGTCATAATTACATATTTGGCTTCAATTCAGAAGGTCCACAGTTTGAAACTACCCCCTCCACCGGAAAAAAAAAGGTGGGGCTCCCTGTTCAGGTAAACTGTCACGGTCTTGCAAATTCACAGGAGAGATTTCACCCTGTCCTATAGAGGGGTTGTGAGTTGGCATTGACTCAATAATACTTGGGATGTTTGATTTACTAGAAAGTAGACTAACAGGGATGTACTGGTAAATAGTTTTTTTAAATATAGAATATTATACTTAGAAAGATTTTTATGCACTTGCAAGAAACATCAGGAGAGTGTTATAACATAAAGGGTTGAGGAGGTACATGTGTTAAAAATTACTCTTCCTTCAGCTTGAACTTTAAAAAAAATGTTACCATAAAATTCACCAAAGAAAATAGCAATCACGCTTAACTTGAGGAGCAAAAAAATAGAAAGTTAGTAAGTAACATACCCACTCAGCATTTCCCCCAATTCTGCAACTTCCATTATCATTGGTTTCTGACATTGCACGAAGGAGCCCTGGTGACGAAGTCATAACAGGTTGGGCTGCTAACTTCAAGGTCGGCATTTCAAATCCCTAAAGACGGGCCCTCTGCTCTGGTCAAGAGTTACAGTGTGGGACCTCCCCTCCGCCCCCCCGCAGCTCTACCCTGTCCTGTCGGCTCACTGTGAGTCACCGTGGACGTGAGGTTGGCGGGTTGGTTTTATTTGCTTGGATTGCACCTTTGTTCTCATAGGTCAGACCGTCAGCACTTCAGATTAGTGATCACAAGCAGGGCTTACTTCATCTCTTGACTATTGCAGAGAAAAAGAAATATATTAGATGATGCCTGGTAGTCAGTTGTCTTTGAACCTCTAAAAATGGTTCACAGGCCCAGGAAACGTCCAAGGAACTTGGCTTGCACACGGTAGTTCAGCCTTCTCCCTTGATGGAGACGCCCACAGGGTCACTATGATGTGGATTGCCCTGGTGGGCAAAGGGTTTGGTTTAGTTTTGGTCAACTCTTCTTCAAATGCTCACTAGTTTTAATTAATAAAAATTGGCGGGAAGAAAGCTCACAAAAATAAACTTTCCTAAAATTATTTTTTTAAATAATAAACAGAGATATGTTTTTTTTCTACTTGGGGGTAAATGACTCTCACTAGATACTACATATACAACTCATAGATTATATTTATGTCTACTTAGTTCTATTTGTTCTATTCATGTTCACAAAATATTAAAACTATTTTAAGTTGTTTTTCTACTCACCAAAGCTTACATTTGATGACGAAATGCCTTGTTTGTTCATTTATTTCTCTCAGCACTGAGTAATTTTCACTCAGTCTCCTAGTTCCTCTTCATTTATCTTATGCATGAATGTCAAAGAAGTCCATAACTCATTCCTTGACACTTGTCTGTGTGTGTACCCACATTCTGGAGGTCTTTGGGTTTCGATAACACCTAGCTGATGACATAGCATTTACTCAGGCCTAAGCCCTCCCAGAAACTCCAGCGTCTAGCTGTATACTCAACTATGAAATGGCTAACATGGATTTGAAACAACATTGGCTCAGTTATGTCTGGTTTGGTCAATGACAACTGTATCCTTTCATTTTCTCAGATCAAAACCATTGGCAGTTTTCTTATTTTCTCTCTCTCATTAGACATTCAATCCCCTATCAAACCCTATTTTAAATATATACCCTGAATTCAATTGTGACTGATCATTTCTACCAGCAAGTACAACTTATTGCAGTCAGGTTATTGAAGGAGCATCTAAGCTATGTTCTTGTTTTCAAACATGCTCACCTCAGATTTATCACTCTTAAGAGAGCTACGGTACTTTAACGATTACTGTTACAGCAAGAGCTCACAAACTTAGCAGCTCAAAACATGTATTTATTATTCCGGTTTTTGTGACTCAGAAATTTGGGCGCACAAGGTCTCACGCAGATGGGTATTTAATTTCTCATGTGACTGAAAACAAGGTCCTAGGAGAATTCTGCTCCTTGTTGAAGTGTCTATGGATAATGCTTGATCAAGTCATTCCAGTTAATGGACAGCAGTCTGTTCCGTGCCCCATGGAACTCAGGGGTCCATTGCCTTGTTGACTAGTGACTGCTCATGGTTTTCACCTTCAAGAGGTCACCTCCATTCCTTGTCCACAGTCCACCTGTTACCAGACTTAGGCTCCTGTCTTTCACCAAGAGAAAGAATTACTCTGGTTAGATGTAGCAGGCAATGCTGGAGAACTGTATGAAAGCCCCCAAAGGGTACCATGCATCATCTGAAAGCTTGGGAGGTGAAAGAACAAAACTGGATCAGCTTGCACACAAGTGCAAGGGCAATTTACAGGCTCCCACTGGGTTTGAGAGCTTCTGGGAACTTCAGTTGAACAGGCTCTGTTCCCACTGGCTAACATAGGATTCAGGGGGTTCTGGGAATAGAGTCCACAAGATGGCGCTGGTCCTTGGTCCCTGAGGTCATATCTGTGAAAAATAACTTTAAACGTCTCAGGAAAAAGAAGGCCTAACTGTAGGCATCTCTCTGAACTCTTGTCGCATTGAATGACACCAGGGAACCCCTCCTGCGCCTGGTCTAGCGCTCTCGTCTTGTGTTCCCTGCCTGGTTTCACGTGTTCAAAACCAGCAATGGTCCAGGGAGTCCTCACCCTTTGAATCTCTCAGGTCTCCCTTTTCTGGAACTTCTTGCTGACTGAAGTTAGAGAAAGAAATGTTTCTGCGTTGAAGGACTCAAATAAAAATCCATGATGATCCTCCTAACTCGAAGCCCATAAGCTAAATTATACCCTCACAGTCCTTTCACAGCTACCTAGCTTAGCGTTTGATTGAAGAATCAGGGTCAGGGAAACTGGGGGACATTTTTAGAATTTTGTCTCACACAGCAGGAAAAGGATACTGTTAATACATAAAGGCGACCGTGTTTGTCCTTGGCTCTATGTGATATAATTGCGTCTTGTTTCTTAAAAAATGAAAGTCAAACGTCCTCTTCAAAATCATTCTCCATTCACCTATCACTCCATTTCTTTTTGCCCCTACTATTCATCTTTTCCACTGAGAAGGCAACAAATTTTAAAGATTTTAATCTTCTTGAGGAAAATTCAAATACATAGAACTAACTAAATACTTGAAAATACTTTAAAATATAATTTAAATGTAAATTACTTTTAAAACTCTTATTGATGTTAGCAACTAGCATGTCTCAGCACTGCTGAGACTGAGAACCAGTTACATCTTTGGAGTAGAGGATTGTCTGGTGTTTTACAGGACACTCAGTATATCTCAGCTGACTACAAGTCAGCATTTTGAACCAATCAACTGCTCTGCTGGAGAAGACAAAGGCTTTCTACTCCCACAAAGAGTAGTGTCTTGTCTGGGAAACCCAGCCCTAGTGTTAGGTCACCAGGAGCTGAAATCAACTCAATGGCAGTGAGTTTGGGTGTTTATTTCCCATTAGTCCATAGTAGCAGCTCCCCAGTTATGACAAAAAAATGTGCTCAGACACTCCTAAATGACTCCTGGGAAGCAAGATTACTACACATTGAAAAGAACTGGTCTAAAGTCTCAAAATAAACATATGTACATACACAAATTATAATAAATTTATAAACTTTATTTTCACTCTTTATGTAGGAATACCAAAAAGATGGCTATAATGTCAAAGGAAGGCAAGTCTAGGAGTCCTTAAACTTTAATTTTAGGAATTTTCTCATATCAAACATATTTTATTTACATATAATTCTGTGGAAGTTGAGAGGGTCATGCCAACAGTTACTACTAAGCAGTATTAATTATTATTACCATCTTCCGTATAATAATATAATACAACTTGTGTTTTTGTAAATTATTAATATCCAACCTTCTGGTTTCAGGGAACCCCCTTTCAAAAACACTAAAGCTGTGTGTTTAGGAAGTCTCTACTGAATATTTAAAGTGTATTATGAATACATTTTAAATAAGAGCTTAGCACATGTCCTCTGGCATTTGGCAGAAGGGTAGTTACTGTTCTCCAGCGTTCTGCAAGATTTGGAAAAACAAAATTCGACTAAATGAATCCAAGTTATTCTCAAATGTTTTGGTGGAAAAATTAGGCATGATGTAATGGTCACATATTATGTCTGACTTCTGGGCAGAAACAGAAGGGCCGGTTCAGAAATAGTACACGGTCAAAGGCACATTGTAGTAGTAGCAGCAGAAGGGGAGGCACAAAGGCTTCCTACCCAGTGACTAGCAATGATGATTTTTAAATGTACCTGAATTATCACCATCCAATGCATGAACATTTAAATTAAAGTACCCAGAAAAGACACAAAAGAACATCTTCATTTGCAATTGCTTGAGGGTATCCTAGTGATCTTCAAAATGACCTTGAGCATAAAAACACAAAGGCAATTTACACCCTTATTCATTGTGCTCTCTTAACGAGTTACATGTATCTCACATCATCACAGTCCAATTGGATGTCTTCAGTTAGGCAACATTAAAATTATATTTCACTTCATGATTTATACTTAGAGCCATCTAACGTAAGTAATATTACAGAGACTTAGTCCTATCTATTCAGTATGAATCAACTCGATGGCAACATGTTTGTTTTTTCCTCAGCAATTCCACTAATATTTCCTGGGGGTCTGCCCTTTGCCCAGCATTGTGCCCTCTGAAGTCACAAACAAGGAAGAACTGGTCCTCCGTCCACACGTTCAACTGGAAGAAGAAAGGACATAAACGTGCCAACCAGTGAGTGAGAAACAGGGGACGGCAAGAGCCACACGCGATGACATTAAAAAGAAGGGTCCGGAATGCATTACATCAGGCAGTCTGGGAGGACTTCCTGAGCAAGGGAGGCTTCAGCTCTTACTGGATAAACGATCTCAGCAAAGAGATTCCACGTAAAACAAATGAATTCTCTGCTGTGTAAACTTAAGCATTGCGTGAGAGTAATCTGGGACCCTCGTGGTGTGGTGTTTACAAGTTGGACTGGGACCCTCATGGTCAGCAGTTCAAAACCAGCAGCAGCTCTGCGAGAGGAACTGGGCTTTCTACCTCCCCAAAAGAGCTCATCTCAAAAACCCACAGGGGGTCCCTATGACTTACTGGCTGGGAGTGTGGCTTTAGCAACCAAGAGGGTTTTGCTTCTGTCTTGGTCTCTTGGGCAGGATGGTTCTTCCGAGAAGTAGGAGAGATGAGAGAAATAACAATCCTTAAGAGGCCACGGCATCCGTTTATTAGCATATCAGCGTTGGCTGGAACGTAAATGTAGATCTCTATAGAAGGCAAATATCGCGAGCAGTGGAAATGGTTCACGTAATTAGGTGCTCGCTATTAGGCTGACAATGACTAAATCCAGAGGCGCCTCAGATAAAGGAGAAGAGATCTCAGTGTAACAAGTCAGCCACTGATAGCCTGTTCTCGTCGGACACAAAGGGGCTGCCGGGGGTCGACTTTGACTCAACAGCACGTGGGACTGAGAAATAGGCAAAGCCATTTTGACCTTCGAGATGCTTTGGACAGCAATGAATCCAGTGCTTTCCAGAGGTGAAGTTCAGGGTTTGAATCGAGTGGATGAAAAGTTCTCTGGACAAGTCTGATTTTGTAGGAAAAGAACCCTAAATTGCAAAGTAAGAAAACTAGTGCTCAAGCAACTGCAAGTTCAGAGTGACTGAAAGAGGAGGAAGGCATGGTAGACAGCGAAGAATAAGCTAAGACATGTTAGGGTCCCGGAACCATGGCAACCAGTCCCCACTCACAGGAAGCACGCCTGAGTCTTGCACTGTTGGAAACATCTCCGGATGGAATGTGCTGCCCTAGTTTCTTCATAAGCAAACTGATGTGTGTCGGAATACGTGTCTTGAATTTGTGCCGACAAGCATTTTTTTCCATAAAAATAAGTCTCATTTTCATGTGTTGGAGACCACTTTTTCATGAAAAACCCACAACTCCAACTACGGCTCGTCGTTCTGTATGAATTCAGGAAGATGAATGGGTCTCGCATTGAAGTGCTATGGAAAACTGAAGCTGGGAAATTAGGTGAGACTACAAAGGGTGGAATAAAGTGAATACTACACACTGAATTGTGTCCCTAAACTATGTGTCGGAATCCTAACTTCTTTGTTTAGCTTTGGATGTAATCCCATGAGGAAATAGGGTTTTTTGGTGTGTTAATGAGGACATCTGTGACGGTATGGCCTAAACCTAATCTCATTTCAATTTTAAAAAGAAGAGCTGAGACACAAAGCACAGCCAAGTAAGGGACAGAGAGATGCCACATGACAATCCCCAGGGATCCTAAGAAGAGAGGCTAAGACTGGTAACCTCCCATACAGCCACTGGGGAAGAGCAGGTCTTCACAGCTGTAAACGCGCGCACTGCCACGCAGTCGAGTGTGTCTCATAGTGGCCCGCTAGGACAGGGTAGAAGGGATTCTGTGGATTCTTAGACTGTAATTGTTAACAGAAGTAGAACTTGTCATCCATCGTTCTGAGGTGAGGGGTAGTTCCGTACCCACCTGGCATTTGCCCCTCCATCCTCAGGTCGCCTGCGGCTGGGACCCCGAGGTCAGATTTTCAGCTTCCCAAACAGAAACATAAAGTCTGTCCTTAAAAGCCTACCTAAGATCCTAAGAAACAGGGCTGTCTGCTGATCGCTTCAATGGCTGGACAGTCGGCCCTAAATTTAAAATCTCTAGTTCTCTGTTGTTTCACAAGTCGTTTTGGTATGTCAACCTCACTCCTTCCACATCTCATTTCTAAAGCTTTTAGAGCTCTTGGCAATTTTTATCACACTAATTATAAACATTCAGAAACAGTTTAACATGCAAATGATTATTTGTTGGGTGTTTTAAAATTATTAGTTGATTTGATTATTTGTGTTTTTTAAGCAATTGCATAACCTGCTCTTTGCATCCTTTAAGATTCCTGAAACTCTGAAAGACCTGAATTCTGGCTGTACAAAAAAGTACACAAACAAAAAGCAGAAATAAAACACGAATGTTTATTTTAAACTTTTAGCTTTTAAAATAGAATTTTAAAAGCAGCAAAAGAAAGTTGATATTTAGTTCCCTCAGACACATTGCTAAATCATTTGCAGAGCCCCGTGAATGGCTGTGTGTAATAGGCCTTACTTTCTAAGGTCGTTATTGAGAAGTTCTCTTCCTCTATGTTTGGCAATAGATGACTGCGACAGAGTTCATTTGTATCAAAAGCCAACAAGCTCCATTTCAAGTTCATAGAGCACCGCCATTATATTTAGTATGCGAACTGAAATAGACTGATTGGCATCTTCATGGTGATATATGAATAACTTCCTCTTGGTAAATGTGTCAAATTTCCCAGGAAGTCAGAAGAACTAGGGGACAGCATTTGATTACACGAATACTTATTAAGTGGCAGAGTAAAAATGAAATATTTCTCTTTCTCACATTTGAGATGAGAAATCTGACTTCAAAGCATTTTCAATCAAATGTCCTAGCTGTATCTAGACAGACATTAGCACCAAACGTTGACACCTTTAAGTATAGAATGGCAGGGTGATTTGCTTTGTTACCAGGGATGTGATAAATTGCAGTTTAGCATGAGTAATTCCTATAAGCAGTTATAAATGAACTGTGCACAAAAATATTGTTTAGGGGATTTTGCATTTGTGTGTACTAATTGCCTGGGTTTTCAAGGATGACTGATGCATTAGAATTCAAACTTCAAATGCCCTTCAAATTAACAGTCTGCACAAGAAGTTAACTCCTTACAAAGAAAACACTGTAGAAGCTCAACCTTCCATTTTGCAGCTATCTAAAGAACATAAACAGGTCCTTCTTTTCCTCTCATGATTCTCTTCATATAAAGTTTGAACAGCATCTGATCAACTCAGATTTTTTACATGCGGACGGAAGAGCCCCCTTCTCCCTCACCCCAAAACAACACACTATGTAATAATGGGTAACATTTCAAGGTTAGAGAAAAAACGACAAGTAAATTGTTGTTATTGCTGAGCATCAAAAATGCTCTGCCTCCAAACCATGCATTTGAGGCAAAATAAATGACATAGGAGTCCCTTGCTTTCTTAGCATGACATAGTCAGTAAATCTGTTTGGTCATTCATTTATAACTTGGTTATCATCAATGCAGCAATACCCACCTGAATTTATTTCAAAACCGTCTCTTAGAAGCTTGCTACCATTGCCTTCCTTACCAAGTCAGGAATTTTTCACAATATTTTTGATAGTTTTTCTTTATCTATTTTCTGGAGTTTCATTTCTAATTCCATACAAAATCAAGGGGTGCTAAAAATACCAAATGTGACTAATTCTCAATTACCTGCAATAAAGAGAAGGCAAATGGGGAACTGGCACGATGGAATAAATTACATCCACGGATAGTTTAAGAATCCAATTTTAGCCATTAGTTTCAACCTCTTCCTTATTAACAAATAAAATTAGACTTCTCAAAATTCCATTTCCCTTCCCTTCATCTGAAAAATAAAAATCCCTGATGGAATTGCTGGCATGAAAATAAATGTCCCAAAATCTGGTAAGCGGGGACAAAGAAGGGAATCAGAAACAGACCAATTACACATGGGATGTTTGATTCCCAGTGCATGGGACTAGGAAAGGGTGTTGCAGACAACTGCACGGCCTAAAAGGCTATTTCAAAGTATGAATTCACTGACTTTAGATTCAGATTTCAAACACGGGGGTTTGGTTAGAATCTACATGGCATGAGATTCTTTTCAATTGTCTAATTATATGATTTTTATATTTTTCAAAATTGTACCTCCATTAAAAACACTGCACATTAATTTCCAGTTCGTTTTGGAAGAATGTTTTTTTTGTAAAGGTTGGTCATTATTGTTGTTGTTATTGTAGCATTGCTATTCTTGTGAGAAAATGTCAACTTGTTGACAGAACATTGATCTAACACCATGTCATTGAGTCGATATACATTCACTTTCTTCAAGTTGAAGCTGACCCACAGTGTGCCTAGAGGACATGGTAGAACTGCCCTTGTGGGTTTCTGAGACTATAACTCCTTACGAGAGTAGAAAGCCTCATCTTTCACCCATGGAGCTTTTGGTGGTTTCAAACTGCTAACCTTGTGGTTGGAAACCCAAGTTGATATCACCCTTTACATGATTTCTGAGACTATAAATCTGTATTGTAGCAGAAACTCTTATCTTTCTTCCTCAGAGTGGCTGGTAACTCAGGGCTCCTAGAACTTTAAGAACCATAAAATCTCAGTTAGTTTTCTAGTTTGTTCTTTAATCCACAGATTTTCTAGAGTGAATTGTTTTGTCTATAGTTTCTTCATTTGCATAAGGGAGAAAATAAAGTTGTAGAGGGGGTATATAATCTCCAAACTTCTTTGTAACTTTAAATAGGCATCGGTGTTTAACAAGGAAATAGCTGATATAAGTGAAAATTCCATGGGAACGCATATGCGTTAAAATGTGAAAATCTGCGCCTGAGATCTGGGTGCTACCCAGCACAAAGACATAAGCTCATCTCTCAGAATTAGGCGACAACTGACAAGAAAGAGAGATGAAAGTAAATGATGTGTAACCAGTGCCCACCGCTTGCCAGCTAATCTCTACAGAGTCACTCTCCAGGACAGAGAGCACTACTCCAGCGGGTTTTTAAGTGATGAGTGTTGACAGAGGTAGACTGCCTCACAATCATCCCTTAGAGTGGCTGGTGGGTTCAAACCAAGGACCTTTCAATAGCAGCTCCAGGCTCAACCCAAAGCGCCATTAGCTCCCCTATTCTTGATGTTATAGTTAGGTGGTAAAACAAGTATAACCAAATTATCATGATAATATCTAAGTTATATATATATATATATATATATATATATATATATATATATATATATATATATATATATATATATATATATATGGGTTCACTGGAAAATTCTCAAAAGTTCTCTTGCTCAAACTTTTTGTAATTGTTGGAGATAAATGGAACACTATTATTCAACAGTATAGGGTCACAATAAGTCAGAATTGACTCAATGACAGAGATTTTGTCTTTAAGTTTTTAATCTAAAAATAAAGCTAAGATAATAGTTAAAATGAGATTTAAATGGCATAGGTGGTCTTTTCTGACCATAACAAAAGTTTTTGAGTATATGAAATACTGAAAACCTCATGCACTATAAAGTAATAAGATCGCATTGTAAGTAATTGAGCATTTGATTCAACATATAATCATAGAATTCAGGTATACCCAACCATTTCATTCTGAGGTAATTAATTAACACACACATAAATGCATGCACACACACCTTCATACACTAATGAATATTCATGAGTAGCCTTATATTTAAGAAGTAAACACTGGGGGTGGGGTTATGATATATAATGAATGAGCATATATCTTATCCAAACCAATACAAAAGAATGACATGCATTGGTACATACAGCAATATTGATTTTCAATATTTCAATAACTTTCAAAAGTGTGATGCCAATGAAAGGAGCCAGTCAATGTACATAGTGTATGCTTTCGGAAAGTGCAAAATCACCAAGAGTGATACAGAAAGTTTACCATACATGAGTACTTCAAAAAGTTCAATAAAGAAATCTATTATCTTTTAAGTCCATTTTGCCATGAACTTCTTGAATTCTCTCTAGGGAATTCCAAAAGGGACAGGGACAGAAATGGCAGGATTGACTACAAAGACAAAAGGGAAACTTGGGGGTTGATGGGAAATAGTTGTTACCTTAATAGTGGTTGTAGGGTTATAGGTATCAAGCATATGTTGAAAATGGCCAAATCGACACTTTACATATATACAATTTAGGTTACTTCAAGTATAACTCAGTAAAACTGCATAAAAAGAAAGGGGAAAAAGATAAAATGGGGTTTCTTATGAATTTTTGGATATTAAAATGAAAGAAGCATTAGAAACATTTAACAATACAATGAAGAATATTACCATCCCCACAAAAAAGGGCATGTGGGGGCCATCTTCATGTAGAATGGCCATACTGATTCCCACACTGGCTCCCTGAGGCCTTTCCAGGGACGCACCAGCCTCTTGGATGAGCCTCATGGGTTTGTGGACATGACAGTCTCCCAGGACGACACACTTGGTTTAACAGTTTGCTCTCTCCTTCTCAAAATGTCAAGTAACAAAGAGTTTTTAGGTTTTTATTGTGCACTGATCCTGTTTCAGATCATGAAATCCTTATGGAAGCAATTTAATAAAACTAAGCCTCTGAGCAATACAGAGAAGATCAGCTCTCGATTTTTCTTTTTCTCTGATTGGCAAATGCTAAAAGTAACAAGCTATGAAAAATCAGATTGCATTGCATGGATTTTTTCAAACTATTAGCAGGATAGAAAGTTTATAGACCTAAAGCATATGGTAAATAAAGACTTTGCTGGCGAACTTGGAAATAACAACAATTAGCGCTCTAAATGTTTAATGAGAAACCCCAGTAGGTCAAATTTCTTGTATTTACTCTTTCTTTCTATATTGATGAATAAATTATCCATGATTCCCCTCGTGTGAGCTCAGTCATTAGAGGACAGTGTTACGAGTTATTACAGAGCTGATGATGTACATGTTATTCTGCACAAAGTTGTCTTTGCAGAGACCATCCCGTTAAACCAGCCTCCACAGATGTTTCCTGGACCACAATTACTGAAGCAGTCATGCACAGAACTAAAATGTCCAATTATGAAGCAGAAACAGAGAATGATTGTAGGAATACTAACGCTATTCACTAGCTTTTTCTCCCTGTTTCTTACCAACAGGCATGATGAATTTCGACAAATGGACCCTGTCCTATCAATGAGAGAAACTGTTTAATAATGGATCACTAGGTGACTTGCCGGGATTTCTTTGTGAAGCCAAAGCTCACCTTGTTTCCTCTCCTACTTTGAAAAGCATCAGGTTTTTGCAGATCGCGGAGTAGGGGCCAAGAAAGAACACTTGCCTTTGCCACACAGAAACTAACAACAAAAAAAAAACATGACTCCTGGGTCTCTTGCTGGATTTCTTACAGCTGGATCCAGCTGCATATTTATATGTCCAAAGACTTTGCTGAGCTACAAAACCCTTTCCTCTCACAGGCAAGATACAGACCATAAAGAGAAGGAGCCAAAAGCAAGGAGTAGACTGTTCATCGTAGATCTGCCTTTCCACAAAGGGCAATGCACTTCAGCTCACAGGCCTCGTGTTCATATAACTGGGAAAACTAATAGGAAAAAATGATAATAGGGCAGTGTCAGAATTTAAAATGACACTGGCTACAATCAGTCAACAAGTTCATTAGAATAGTAGTAAGAGTAAATTATAAATGACTTCACATATTTCACCAAAATGAATTTTCTGCCCTAACTGTCAGTAAACATGGTACAAAGATAACCTGGAGTTGATTACAAGATGATTGCCTGGTAAATATGTCAAGATTTATACTTGGAAATTGTTCAAAAGATCTGATGAGGAAGACAAAGTCAATTACTAGACAATCTCTGAGTTTCTAGGTCCCATATGGTCCTCAGCTGAATCACGCCATGATATTTAGAGTTACATCATCATCACCTTCTATGGTATCATGAATAAATCAGATGATCCTACTCATGTCTTCAGCTCACTTAAATGAGTGCTGTCTAAAGGTGAGAAAAACATATTTCCTGAAGAACCGAGATTTCGGTTTGCATAGGCTACTTTATCAAAGTGAAGATTCTTCCCCCAAGCCCCACTTTTGGGATTATGTTGCGGTGTCGTTTCTTTTTTCCAAGCATCTCTTGGTATTATATCAGGCCCTTCTTGGGCAGTCTTGAATCTTTAAATAGATAAACTCACAAATGAAAAAAAAACATTAAGAAGACAAGGAGAAGATATTGTACAATTCCTAGTCCTTGCCTTTTCAAAAGATGGGGACTAAACGTTTTCCCTGCTGAAAGAAACCTTATTTGATGCTTCCCACGGGTAGGAGGGTGAAGAGGAGACTCCAATGACTAGAGACACAAGCCAATTAGGGTGAAAGTGAAAGCAAATGCAGTTAGTAAAAGTGATGCCCACGAGGAAGCCTCTGGGAGGCTGGAGAAGGTATGGAAAGAAGAAGGAGTGGAGGCAGGGAACAGGGAGGAAGTGGGATGGAAGAGGGGCCACGGGTGGCTGCAGTAAATGAGGGAAAACACATGGCCCATGAATTGAACATAAAACGATGACTGATCTGTGAGCCTTCACCACACTCACAAGAAGACATTTTAAAATAGACCAAACAAGCCTAAGACTGCAGTACAGTTTAACACTGGAAGCAGGAAACACAGAAATGAAGTGGGGTAAGTGATACTATATTGTGAGGATCACTGTCAATGACATAAAAAAGACTGAAGCTTCTGATTCTTAGATGTGTGGTTACAGCAAGAGGCTCCGCCTTACCTTTGGTCAAATGAGAGGAAACACATACTTAAAACTGCCAACAAGTGAGCCTTAGCAGACGTTTACTCCAGTTTTTACTTCCCCTCAAAATGTTCTCAAGATGGTTAGGAGCTTCTGGACTTTACACGTTTTTAACTACTAGCATCTTCTCTTTGCTCACGTCATGATAACCGAAAATGTCCCCCAGGCATTATCAAAAGCCATCTTGCTGTTTCCGTTAGGCACCATGGTATCAATTTCAATTCCTAGCTGCCTGGTGTACAACAGAGTGAAACACGGCCAGGTGGCATGTCATCGCACAATTGCGGTGGTGTTTGAGACCAGGGCATGTCCACTGTGTGTCTGTAAGTCCAGGGCATGTCCACTGTGTGTCTGTAAGTCCAGGGCATGTCCACTGTGTGTCTGTACGTCCAGGGCATGTCCACTGTGTGTCTGTACGTCCAGGGCATGTCCACTGTGTGTCTGTAAGTCCAGGGCATGTCCACTGTGTGTCTGTAAGTCCAGGGCATGTCCACTGTGTGTCTGTAAGTCCAGGGCATCTCCACTGTGTGTCTGTAAGTCCAGGGCATGTCCACTGTGTGTCTGTACGTCCAGGGCATGTCCACTGTGTGTCTGTAAGTCCAGGGCATCTCCACTGTGTGTCTGTACGTCCAGGGCATGTCCACTGTGTGTCTGTACGTCCAGGGCATGTCCACTGTGTGTCTGTAAGTCCAGGGCATCTCCACTGTGTGTCTGTACGTCCAGGGCATGTCCACTGTGTGTCTGTAAGTCCAGGGCATGTCCACTGTGTGTCTGTACGTCCAGGGCATGTCCACTGTGTGTCTGTACGTCCAGGGCATGTCCACTGTGTGTCTGTAAGTCCAGGGCATCTCCACTGTGTGTCTGTAAGTCCAGGGCATGTCCACTGTGTGTCTGTACGTCCAGAGCATGTCCACTGTGTGTCTGTAAGTCCAGGGCATGTCCACTATTCCTTGGCAGCATTAAGACGCAGATGCAGCCATTCTGCTGCGGTTATTCTGTCCCGGGGCCCAGTTCAAACACACGTGTGAGACAAATCACATGAGCCGCTGTCAGCTTCCAAAACCCAAGTCTGGCTCAATGGCATCCAGTTGATTCTGACTCCTAGCAACGCTGTACCTCTTTATGGGGGTAGAATGCCTCCTTTTTCTCCGGCAGAGTAGATGGTGGCTTCAAAGGGATAATCTAGTGATTACTAACCCAACTTGTAACCAAACTTGTAACACACTCTGCCACCAGGGCCCCATGCCTGTGACCGGGAAGGGGTGAATCATCCCATATGACGGTTGCTGCTCTTCACAGTGTGGCCCTAGGAAAACACGCAGTGCGTTCCCCTTGAGAGCCTTTGTATTGGGCTTGGTCTTGGTCAGACACACATTACAGAGGGAGAGAGAGAGAGAGAGAGAGAGAGAGAGAGAGAGAGAGAGAGAGAGAGAGAGAGAGAGAGAGAGAGAGAGAGATGAGGTGGGCAGGAGGGAGGGAGACAGCTTTTATATTTACCAAATGGTAGTTTGTTTTTTGCTGAGAAGAGTCAGCACGTAAAGGTTGTATTACTCTATTTGGGAAGCAGAGGGGATGCAGTGGTGAAATTCTCACTTCCCAGGTTGGAAATCCTGATTCTGTCTCTGGTCAATGAACCATAGGCAATCTCAAGGCTTGTGGCCCAGTGCAGACTTGCCAATAGCTATGATGCTGAAGAGGTTTTAATGCATCTTCCAGATGAACAAGGACTAGACAATGTCCTGTAAATCTACTTCCTAACAGTCAGCCTATGGAAGCCCACTAGATCACAATGGTCTGAGCTGTCACCAGGGATCGGGATAGCAAGGGACTGGGCAGCACTTCATTCCCTTGCTCGCGCTGCTGCGAGCCGACCTGATGGCATTGAACAAGGATGTTTTCTTATTTGGATTTAGCTGATTTTTGCTAAACACTCATTATCTGCAGGGTAAAGAATTATCTGTTTTAAAAAAAGAAAAGAAACCTCTAAATATGAGTAAAAAAAAAAAAAACCCTCTCCTTTCCCACACCTATTGTAAAAAGCATGCCAATTTCTAGAACACATTGAAGTGTAAATTAGCACCATAAGAGAAGTAAACTACTATAAAACTAAAATTAGAGATGCCACATAGTTATAGTGGTCAAATAACCTCTGAGCTCTTTGCAGATAACTGTGTCTCATTCAGACCTGACTTGCTTTGGGTGGCCATGTTTAAAAGCCCCCGCATTTAATACGATCTCCCAAATCCATCATTTCCAAGTTAGGGATGTTGGGAGACATTCCTACTTTAAAGAATGTTGGGAGACAAACACAAGTTTTCCTTATCAGACATGAAATGTCTAAACATCTGATCATTCATTAGAATTTCCTGCTAGCACTGCGGTGGTTGCTAGGTGCTGTTGAATCTGTCCTGGCTCATAGTGACTGCGCGGACCACAGAACAAAGATGGCCTTGGTCTATGGCACCTCATCCTGCTGGTTATATTTGAGCCCCCCCTGCAGTGGCCCCTGTCTCAGTCCACTTCAGGGAGGATCTTTGTTGGTTTCGGTGACCTCGTACTTTACCAAATATGATGCCATTTTCAGGGAACCAGTTTCTCCTGCTAACATGTCCAAAGTAGACATACAGCAGGTCCTTAGATTTTTTAATGTAATTTTAAATATTCTTACAGTTGAAGAAAAATTCTACACTATTAGTTACCATATATGTTTCATCCAGTTTGCTCAAATTATAATGTCATATATAATTATTACTGTATGCATAATTAATATTGATAATGTGGTAATCCATTTAATTAGACTACAGACCTTATTTGTATTTAATTGTATTTCTTTCTACCTTCCATTGTCTAATCAAAAATCCAGTCCAAAATCTATTTTGAATTTAGCTCTCATGTCCTTTTAATCTTCTTCCATTCTGTGACATTTTACTAGTTATTTTTGTCTTTTAAGGTATTAACACATTCAAAGAGCATTTGTCAATCATTGTCTTTATTAAGTAAGGACAAATCACACAGAATCGGTGTCGATTACAACTCAATAAAGTGTAATAAAATCCTCACAATTGATCAATAGACAACATCTTGATGAACAAAGGAAGCTGTCCAGGATTTCATTTTGCTTAGGTCACACTCAGTGCTCCGGGAAGCAGCAGTCAAGGACTACAGCAAAGCACTGATTGGTCAAATCAGCAATGGAACTCTTGCAGGGCCCTCACACTTTCTAAACAGGGGACCAGGTCACTGTCCCTCAGACCCGTTGGAGGGCTGGCCTTTAGTTAAAAAGAAAAAAAGAAACTATGAACAAATTCCTATGCACACTGCACATATTTATTTTGAAGTAAAAAAACAAAAGGGGCAAAAACACCCAGCAGGCTGGATAAATGTCCTTGGCGGGCCGCATGTGGCTCACGGGCCGCGGTTTGAGGACGCCTGCTTTCGAGGGTTGAAGAGCACAGTTGTCACTTTGAGAGGACTAAAGTGTCTGAACCCAAGTCTTGGTAAGTCACATATGAATGTGGAAGTTCAACAATGACTAAAGAAGGCTGGAGAAGGAGTTATGTATATGAATTATGGTGCTGGAAGAGAAGATTGAACGTATCGTGGACTATTGGGAGAACAGACATGTTTGTCTTGGGAAAAGTACAGTCAGCATGCTCCTTGGAATCAAGGATGAGAGGACTTTGTCTCACACACCTTGGATATGTTCTCAGGGATGGACTAGTCCCGGGAGAATGGCATCCTGCTGGGTAAAGTAAAGGGTCAATGAAAAATAGGAGGATTCTCCCTGAGATGACTTACCACAGTGGCTGCAACAATGGGCTCAACAATCACAAATATGAAGCTGGCACAGGACCAAGCAGGGTTTGGTTCTGGAATCATAATTGACCCAACAGCATCTAATAAGCATATGAACTCTTTCATGTATATCTGCTGCTTGTTTGTGTGCAATAAAAGTGGTAATGTGCTGGCATGTGCCTATCTATGTGTGTTTCTTTACTTCATAGTGTCTTAAATGCAAAAGTAGCATTTAATTAATTTTCATTGGAAGGACAAGTGTTTCATAAATATTTTCTATATTAGTATTTCAGAGGAAAAAGCTTACACTAACAATGATCAGAAAAATAGCCATGATACCCCTAACCATTCACAATGTTTTGCTTATTTTCTTAAGCACTACTTGAAAAGACACATCCTACCCTGTCTCCTAGAAATACTCTTTTCATCTTAACCGGGCACTTTGTTTTTAATCTTGGATTCAAGAAATCCAATTTTGGAGTTGGAACAATTCCTCTGATAAAGGACAACTGCCCTGATAAATTTAGGTGTTTTTTGTCTTGTTTTTCAATATTTGAATGTACACACAAGTCGTTATCTCATTTGGGTTAATCAAATCTGCTTTCAAAACAACTATGTAAGTTTAGAAAATTCTCAGTGGTGTTTATGACTATTGAACAAAATGTAATTTTTCTCACATGGACTTGATTTATTTGAATTTGTTTCCTTAAAAAGTTCTGCAGAGAGGAACAGAAGCTAAAATGAAAACGGATGACCAATGTTCTAATTTGGATGGATTTCATACATTTGACTCCCTCTGGTTGTTTTACTGAGGTAAGCAAGGCTCTCATTTTCTAGTTCCTGAGGCACAGCAAGATCTACAGCAAGGATCTGCTTATTAATTTTCTAGAATACAAAGATTCTTCTATACTCACACTTACTGTGTTTCTTTAAAACTGCCAAGAAATAATTTGTTTTGAACCCTCAAATTATTCTGTAGATAGTGCCACCATCAAACAGACGTATCTCTCTTGTCATGAGTGTCAACTATGTGTAGGACACAGGCTCTCCCAATGTAGATACGCCAGAGTTAAAATACACAATAGAGAAGACTTAACAGTTGGCTGGAAGTGGTTATTACGCTTTTGGCTGGATTGCACTTGGGGCTCCTCAGGCCAAGAGTGGAAAGAATAAACTACATTGAGGCAGCCCGGGGTGTCAGGCTGAGGCCTGATGAACAAGGTGGAAACATGCAGTGTTCGTGAGTGGGCTTTGCTTTCCCTGTTTTAAGTGTAGGAGACGAAAGGTAGAAAAAAGGAAAGAGATGCTTAAGGGCTTCTCCAAGGGACAGGCAGCTGCCAGTCTAGAAAACAAGGTAACCAGTGTGTCAATTGCAGCCAAGAAAGCTCGGTGGCTTTGCCAGGCAGGCGAAGATGATTAATATTCAGCCATCCATCCACCCACCAGAACACACTCCCGTTTCAGGCAGCTAAGGTTGAACACAAAAAGCATTTTTCCCCCTGTGGGCTTTTGTGTTGCTTTGATTGCTAAGGAGGTTAGTCGTCTTTGCAATTAAAGTACCCAGGTAGTCTCCCTGACGTCCTGAAAATGCACAGTGAAATTGCTGCTGATTTGTGTCCTGCTAAATACTCTGTATTTTTGAAAATTTTGCATCCCTGTAGTGCGGCTGCCTGTTCTAAATTCAGCTCTTTGGACTGCCAGAAAGCAAAGTTCTTTTGGAAGATCCCAAACCACATATTAGTGGCAAGAGCGGAACCCTAAAGGACAGTAACAAAATGTGGAGGTCAAACAGAGGTGAATGTGGACCTCCAGTCTATTTGTCCTGTTACCCTCCACCCCCCTCCCCTTATTTTTTTATCCTAGTGCTTATTGTTTCTCTATTGCCATTAGAGATCTTGGAGTTAGGGAAGAAGAAATCCGGATTAGCATTAACATGCTACCTTTGGAGAAGCAGCATTCCTATGTGAGTCAGGCACAGGCAGACTAAGCCTTTTCCAGAGAACCTAATTAGAGGGTTATATATTCTCTATGTTAATTATTTAACATAGGCTTTGATCACCAACTTATTTCAACATCTCGGGATATTAGGGTATGATTATAATAGATCTATACGAATTGAGCCCCAGTGCCTCTGAAGACAAGCATGCTGCTGGGGAAGAAAGAACGGGCAAACCAAATGATCAAATGAGCAGAAACGTAAGATGACTAGGCTTTTCATTTCTGCGACGTAATTCAGTCACTGAAATTCATGCCACCATATGGTTGTAATGCATGGAAAAATAATGTATAAATGGCCTTTACCAAAATATTTTTGATCTGAACTTCTGTCTTCTGAAGACGTTTGGAAGAATATCATGAACTCTTTGAACCCCTTGACTTCTGTTAGTTAATAGAAATGCACAGGGTATTTGGAAGAAACCACTAAATGAAACCAGCTGCATTAAAATAAGACTGGGCAGCAACCTTACGGCTTTGGTTGTGAAATGTAATAGCCAAAGCTGAGTGGAGTGTGCCGCTTTTGCACGATGCTCAAATTCATCTGCTCCTTCATTCCTATCTCATTAATACCCCCGAGTTTTGTGAATTGAGAACATGAGTGGGTTCTTGGTGGAGGGCAAAATCTCATGAGCATGGACCTCAACCCTCTCACTGCCATCGTGACAGGAAGGACAGACAGGGCTCTCCTGTCCTGGGTATTCTGTTGAGTTAGCCGGAGTCAGACACCACAGACTGGGAGAGTGGATGGAGGCTGTAGACAGAAAGCGAGGTGCATCTTTCTTTCCGATGCTTGGTCTCTAAACTGGTCGAATGATGGGCAAATAGAAATGAAAAGATTAGCATTACTGCTAATGAAAACGCATTCAGAGACGTAGTATAAACCTGCATAGAGCACAATCCATGTGTTAATCAGGACTGAACATCTGGGGACCTTGCCCTGTGAAAATCCACTTTACCAACATTATCAGAATCAAGAAACAGATCAGAGGCCATGCTTCTTGCCCACATCTCAGTTTTCCAGGAAGAAAGAACAGCACAGTGATGCAGTCACACATCCACTCACCCAGGGCCAAAACACCAAGCAAAGTGTGTGCTGCTATTTTAGCCCGCGTAAGGGAGGGAAAAAGAGGCCAGATGTATTTAGGCACATTTTCCTATTGTGAAAGCCAGAGTAGTGAGGTCTAAAACCTGTCTCGGTTGGATTTGTCCTACCGTCTGAAGTGTCTGGATTTTGATACAACACATTCAGTGGAATCTTAGCATAGAAATCACTGTATTTAACAAAGAACGCATCGCGGTTTCAGCTGTATTCAAATTTCCTTTCCTTTTCTTATGTGATAGACTTTGTGTCAACTTCGCTGGTTCAAGGTTCTCAGGTTTTTGGCAATAATCCCTTGCGATGTGATCTACCACAAAGCAATCAATTCCATGATGGGATTTACCATACATCTTTGATTCAGATTAGGTGACAGATTTGATGCAATTAGAAGAAAGACTCCCTGGGGGTGTTGCTTGCTGCTTTCAAAGCAGAATCTATGGAAAAGCTTGTCACTTCTTTGGGATCGGGATTCTGTATCTGGTTTGTAAACTTCCTGTCATATTCCCTGCGGGTCCCAGGTGGCATCAGCAGACTATAGATCTTGAACTCATTCAACTCTGCACCCACCAGCATTTTTACTTCTTGTTTCTGCTTCATGGTACACCAACCCTCACAGCTAGATGCATTAATAGAAGCCTCCAGCTTACCATTTGTCCCAATGACCTGAACTGGACTGGATTTAACCGCTTCTATAATTTTGTGAAATTTCTGGATATAAATGGCTTTCTATGTACATTCATATAGAAGCACCTCTGGCTTTGCCATTCCAGAGAATCCAAGCTAACACACGACAAAATTCAAAGCCATCAGGGAATGGGCCAGGGAAAAAAAGGTGGTGTCTTGGGAACAGAAAAAGAACGTAATCCACATAAACTAGCTAGCAAAACTATTCCTCAAAGAAAATAGCTTACAGCATTGTGAGGCTGGCAAGTCCCAACTCTGTGGGCCATGCAGAAGGCTTAAAGCTTCTCACTCAAAAGTCGCAGGTGCTGATGAACTGAAAATCTGCAAGTCACATGGTAGTCTGCTGGCTCACATGGTTGTGCAAGCTGATAAATCCATCTCTGCAGCTCAGATGGCTAAAGGCTTCTCCTGGACCCAGAGATCAGATCATGAAACTAGTACAGGATAAGGAGAAAAAGTCAAGTCCTTGCCAGAACATCTATGTATGTTGGATGTGAAAAAAAAATCCCAAAATGGCCATTCTTCCAATTTACTGACTTTCACATCAAATCACAAACTAGAGAATGATTACATAAAATCTACAAAGCAACTAAAAATCATCCTAGCCAACTTGACCAAGTAACTGTGGAGGCTGAGCCACGTGCCAGATCCAGATCCAACAAACAACAAAAAACAAAACAAGCTTTTCCACTTTCTCCACTTATGCAGGAAGCAGGCAATAACACAGACAGCATAATTGCATGAGGGCCATGACCTCAGTAAGGGTGTTGCCTTCCACCTTAGTATTATTCCATCTAAATATTGTTCCATTAGAGAGCCTTACAACTGGCTGGCTGTGATTATATTGTATTGAGCGATTACTGGGAGTTAACTGCCAAACCACTTAGAATCTTGGCCCAGTATAGTTGACAAAAAACCTATTGTATGAGATATGCAGAAATATAAAAATGTGATCTGTGATGAAATATCAATAAAACAACCCTAAAATTGGCATCGTTGCAATATTAGTTCAGACACACCAAATAGTTATAACTGCAATCCAGATGTTCATACATTTCAGGTGAAACATGCCAAAACTGAACTAAATCACCACCATTAAGCAGATGCCAACCCATAGCCACCCAACCCATAACCACCCTGCAGGACAGAGAAGAACTCCCTCTTTGAGTTTCCGGGATTTTACTCTTTAAAGAAGTAGAAAGCCTCATCCTTCTTCCTCGCATCAGCTGGTAACTTCAAACTGCTGAACATGGGGTTAGAAGCCCAATATATACCCACTCTACCACCAGGGCTCCCCTAAGGTGAAATACACATACATTAAAAAAGAAAAGAGAATATTATCCAGTCTCTGGATGTGAAATCTATAAGCAAATACACTGAATGAGATTAAAAGAAAATTAAAATTATATAAGAAGAAATGACTGATTTTGAAGACAGCATAATCAAAATTTTCCACAATGACACACAGAGAAAAAGGATTTTAAAAGCTAAGCACAGGGTCAGTGAGATGTGGGACAACTTTTCAGAGACACTGTGTCATCTCATCTCCTTGGGGGCTTCTCTCACCTTCTCCAGTTCTCCACTTTATCAAACATGATGTCAAATGAATAATTGTTGGTCCTCTAAAATTCTATTGTGTTTTCTCCCGCATAAGTTCTATTGCAAAGATAATATTTTCCAACTACTGACCCTTCTCTTTGTTTCCAATTTTGCATTCTAATCACCACTTATTATCAATGCATTTGATTGCATTTTTTATCAATTTCAGACTGACTAAATTGGTAGAATTCTTCAATAGCTTCATCAATGCTTTTAGTAGTTTGCGTGTGAACTTGAATAGCAACACTATTGTAGGTATATGTATATTGTAATATCATTGACATTGTTATACTTCAAGACAGAACTTGGAATTGCCTTTTTCTATGGTGACAGTAATGTCATTCCTCTTTAATTTGCCATACCTGCCACAGTAGACCATGCATTTATCTGATCCAAAATGGCCAGTATCAGTCCATTTCTGCTTCCTAATGACTAGGACATTGATCCTTACACACTTCGATCATTTTTTTATTACTTTAAATTTTCCTGGATTTATAATTTATACATTTCACATTCTGATTAGTAATGGATGCTTGTAACTATTTCATCTCAACACATCTGCACAGGAAGTTTCTGATTGAACAAGGATGGCAAATCTATCTGCTTCATTAAGGTGGAAGAAGCAGGTCTGAGGGATCAGGCCTTCAGGCCTTCCCCAATCTGTTTTGAATTCCTTACAACCTGAGAGGTTAGCCTTCTGTCACGCTTTCAGATAATTTTCAATGGACATTTATAATGTTTATTCTGGCTTTTTTTTTCTTTCAGGACGAGATATCCAGGTCCTCTTTCCTAGTCTATTTTAGTCTGGAAGCTCTACTGAAACCAGTCCACTAGAGGGAATTCAGCTGTTAATTGGTATCCCACTAGCAAAGCTCTCCATACCAGAGCATTACCCAAGCCACAAGGAATGACAGCTGATGAATGAGTGGGCCGGGCTGCATGCCAGGAAGATGTTTATCTGGGTTTTGTTCACCAGGCAAATATTGTGTGCATCATGACAAATTATGGATAGTATTTTTAAGACTAGGGATTTCAGACCACTTATTTGTGCTCATGAAAAACATGGACATGGGACAAGAGACGGTCATTGGGACAGAACAAGGGGATACTGGCTGTGCATCAGACTGGTTTGTCAAGCTTTATTCTTCTGCTGTCCTTGTTCAATCTGTGTGTGGAGAAAATCATGTGGGAAGTTGGACTGTATGATGAACTTAGAGCCAAGATTTAAAGCAGACACATTAACCTGTGATATGCAGATGACAACCTTGCTTGCTTAAGTAATTACTGATGAAGATCAACGGTTACAGCCTTCAATATAGATTACATCTCATTATGAACATTTAAAAATTCCCACAACGGGATCAATAAGCAATAGCATGATACATGGAGAAATTATTAAAATTGTCAAAGTTTCCATTTCACTTTGATTCAAATCCTATGTCCATGGGAGCATCAGAGAACAAATCAAACAACATACTGCATCGGACAAATCTGTTTCAAAATAATTCCTTAAAGTGTTGAAAAGACTTCACTTTGAGGAGTAAGGTGCCTCTGACCCAAACCCTGTGTTTGTGAGCTGTGGTACATGCTTGTGAACTCTAGATCAGAGGACGGCCGCTCCCTGTGAATGCTAGTGTGGATGAAGAACAGTGAATGCACCTCTGGCTACCAAATGAATGAACGATCTACCGTGGAAGGAGCAGCACAGCCAGGATGCGCTGTAGATGAAGGAGTGGCAGGACATTCTACCGGAGATCAGTTTCTGCAGAAGGGCGTCCCACGTGGTAAAGTGAGCATCAGCAAAAAGAGGAAGACCCTACTGTGGTCAGTGATGCAGTGGGTGTCACTGTGGGATTGCGAGGGTGGTGTCGATGGGCTAGGGCTTCGTCCTGGTAGACCCACGGTAACATGAGTCATAACTCACCTGATGGACCTACTGAGATCATCTTTACCGAAGCTCATTCCCAGACCGTTCTTTCATCACGCTGTTAAGAGAGCTTGAATAACCAACCTCGAGATTACCAGCCCAGAATAAACGCTTTCAACAACACAGGAATGTGTACATGCTCACAGCTGTTTTAACCTCAGCATAAATTTGATGGTACCTTATAATTCAAGAGGTTTTGTTGTTGTTGCTTTTATTGATTTTCAATAAAAGGGCATTTACTTAAAAATAATTCTATTTGTTTCCATCTGATACAAAACTTATCCTCAGTTCTATTGAGTCCTAATTGACAGATCATGATACTATGTAAATAAAGAAACCATGCATATAAAAAGAGCACAAGTTCTTAGTTGTTTATGAAATACATAATCACAAATCTATTTTAAGTTAATTTTCTTCAAATAAAAATATTCAAATTATTTTTCAAATCACAAAGAGTTGCTTCCCTGGTTTATTTGTTTTGTTTTTTTTCTTTTAAGGTATGAAACATTTTATATATAATAAATAATTTAAATATATTTTCTTGTAATTTTTTTCTATCAGCATTTTAAAACAACATTTTTAAAGCTTATTTAAAACAACTTGAAATGCTAAAATAATAATTTATAAATTTTCAAGGGCTCATGAGGGAGAGGGGACAAAAGAGGGGCGGGGGAAGAAAAATTGAGGAGCTGATTCCAAGAATCCAAGCAGAAAGCAAATGTTTTGAGAATGATGAGGGCAATGAATGTATAAGTGTGCTTTGCACAATTGACATATGGATGGATTGTGATAAGAGTTGTATGAGTCCCAATAAAATGATTTAAAACACCGAAAAACTTGAAATGACCACATGAGGTAGTTTATTGGGCCAACCTTGATGATAAACACATGTGGGGTTAATTGAAGGGCAGAGGGATAAACGGCTCAGTGAGCTTTTCCTTTCTAGTTCTCGGGTCTCTAGCTTTCTGATGGTTGGACCAGAGTGAAGCTGCCTTAGCCAGTTCCCTGCTTCAGCTGGTAAGGCTCACTTCCTGCAAGACATGCCTGAGGAGAAGTCACATGGACCTACTCCAGTGTAGCCCTGGGCACTGGAGCACCCATGTGGAGACCCCTGCCAGTGCTGAGATGCTTATACATTCATTGACTTGGCTTTCCTCCTACTGTCTGCATCATTGTGTCTATTTTGTGAGATGGAGGAGGACTTTGTGGATTGGTGTTGGACAAATGGGTTAATGTGCTAATGTTGGGCTTGGCAGCACTGGGTTGGATATTTTATTTTATTTTTTTTTTAGAACTCAACAAAATAAAATTCTTTTTTATTGTTGGACAACATTGCTTCACACATATGTCAAACAGGCAAAAAATAAAAATAAAAAAATAAACAGCAACTTCATAGACAAAAAAGGAAGAAACCTTTATTTTTGGCCTTTTGAACCATCTCATACAAACCAACTACTTATAGTACAGCTAAGTACATACACAAAAACAGTTATTGGGATGCTCGGAATAAGATTGTAATTTTGTTGTTTTTGCTTTCTTTACAAGGTTCTTTATCTCCTTTGAGATACTGAACATGGTCACACCACAAGTAGAATCAGACGTAGGGCAGAGAACGCTCCAAAGGCTGGCTTGGTCATCCGAGATCATTAAAAATGTCTGACCCCTAACAATATGTACAAAAATATAAAATGTAAATTAAAAATACACATTTTCCTTTTTAATGTACTTTTAAGAGAAAAAGCAGGGCCCGGTAAGTTTTGGTTCTTTTTGCCTCCCCTGTTGCAAATTCACGGTGTGGGTTTGGTGGGGCGGTGGTGGTGGTGAGCGCGTGTCTGCAGGGGCGCAGCCCGAGGTGGGTAGGGCGGGACTCTGACTCCAGATGACCACGTTTAGATTCTGAGACAGGAGTGGCGGGTGAATAGCTCACGGCGGCCTTTGTGGTTTTGTTTTGCTGTTTTAAGTTGACCTTTTCGTTTTGTTGTCTAGTTATCGTCAATCTTCTGCTTCTTGGCGTCCAAATGGTCATCTTCAGCTGTCCGTTGACCTGTAGCTGCCTCAGCCTCCTCATCCTCTTCTTCACCATCACCTTCCTCCTCTTCATCCTCCTCTTCCCCACCTTCTTCCTCTTCTTCATCTACCTCGTGGTCAGCCTCCTGTTCCCCATTTTCCTCATTAGCGTTCCCGTTAGCGGGCCCTCTCTCCCATTCTCCGCCTCCTCCATAGCCTCCTCTTTTCCTGTAAGTCCTTGGTGGTGATCTCGGTGCTGGCGTCCCTGGCCGCGTCTGACGTGGTGGGGCACGCTGGTGATCCGGTACAGCGGATGACAAAGAAAGCGCGAGTCCGGGGACTCTGGTGAGGGTGCTGCTCTGAAAAGCCATCTTTGCGTTGTTCCCGGGTTCCTCTCACCACAGCCACCTCTGCAGCCTCGGGTTGGGATATTTTCTTGATGTGCACTTAACCTTTATATAAAACTCTGTCTTATACATGAGTTTCTGTGGGTTTGCTCCTCTAAAATACCCATATTTATACACCGTAGATTTTGGCATCTGCTTTTTCTTGAGAAAAACAAATTTCAATTTTTGTTTAAAAACTGCATATGTGCATTATAATACATATTTTCCCATCAGTTGGAAAATGAACAATGCTATTTTTAAAGATATTTCCTTTATCCATAAGTTTTCTTTTAAATAAAAGAATACAATTAAAATATCTTTTAAAAACTTCTTTCTATTATTCTATTTTCTAGATACTATTTAGAAATTTTTCAAAATAGTAGTAATTAAACTTTTTTTTCTTAAGCAAGAACTTCCATTAATTATCATTAACTTTACTAGAAAATTACTTGTGAATGCTTTGCTTTTTTTGGAACACAAGTTTTCTAAGTTCTGATTTGGAAACACAAATTTTTGAAGTTATATAGGTAGTAGATCTTTCAAACTAAGTAAAAATAAGTATGTTACTCTTTAATAGTGATGGCCTTTTCTAATTCTAGAGTGAGACCCAGCTGAGGGAAGTGGGAATTATGTCAAAAGGTGTGACAAAGTACTGGAAGCTATTTTGTTAAAGGTCAATATAAAGTTCTAGGATGTAGTCTAAAAGGTTCAGCTGTTGCATGAAATCAAATATCCGTTTGCTTGGTTAAAAAGGTAAACAAATTTAGTAAGAAATCATGAATTAATTATATTGCTAGGAGTGTAAGCAGCTGGTTAAAAGGGATAGAGACAAAAAGCTTCCCAACTTTTTGAGTAACTATTTAAAAGGGCTATAGACAAAAGAAAATTGTTGTCTGTTTCTTTAAGAGGTTTCCCCAATCTCAATACATTCATGCTTAAAATTTAAATGTATTTTTCTCATGTCATTTATGTTTCAGAAGAACATTTCAAAATATTATTTTTAAATAATACTTCACAATAATTCAATAACATCTACATTTCATTAGGAAAGTAATACTTTGGAGATGGAGATCAGATTTATGGTGTCATTTTTGATAAACGCTACCTAAGGCCATATCCAATCCAGTGGTGCAGAGATCAGCAATCAACAATTAAGGTCTAACTTGTAACTGATTACCTTTGATTAACTTGCAACGGTTCGTGGAAGCTCTCTGAGTTTCAGCTAGAACTTTGTTACACAGGGTTTTCAATCATTTTATTTCAATCATTTCAGTATTTCACTTGAGGAGTAGGTGAGCATGCCTTTCTTTCTGAGGTGCTGCTCGGTGAACATGGACTTCAAACCTACTTGCATTTGAGAAAGTTCACTGTTTATATCACAGAAGGACTACACATTGATATCAGAAGGACTAAACATCATGGACAGACCTTGAACATTGATTTAATTCATAAAGATCTATTCTCTGGCATCTGAGTAATCTGTCTGTGTGGGGCTTCCTCACTTTGTGTAGAAGTGTATTTCCAGGCCAAGGTGACTAATGTTTCTTATCATCTTTGGGGAACTCTTGTTAGCCATTCACCACTCCTCCCCATTTGCCATTTATGTTTCCAGAGCAAGCTGGCTGTGTAACCCTCATCCAACTTTTATTCTTGGATGTGCTTTAAAAAGAACAAGCCTTGGCGAAAGGGACACATGAGTAAGGACATATTTTAATCGTGTGTGGGTAACTTCTATATTGCGTTCTTTGAGCTTTTAACTTGAGAAAATTCAAATGTCCATATTAGCACATATTCTAATATTATCTAGCATTCTGGCTTCAGAATTGCTTTAATAATAAAAGTTTTCAGAGGCAGTAGAGGCAAGATACATAAATACTGCCTCAATGTAGACAAGGGAAAGCTTTCGCAAGAGAACACGTTGTTTGGAAATTTTTAAGGTTTGAATATTCACAGTTCTTCTTTACTCTTAAGTTTTGTTTGCATTTGCTATCTCCAGCATCTACCAATGGAAGCAGTTTTCCCGTGATAAGAGGATTAAGTTTGAGAACTTCAGTACTGCTCGTGGGACTCCAGCCAATTTTAATGAATTTAAACTCTCAGTTATAAGCAGTAGTGTGGTGGGGAAAAAAAAAAACATGGCCTGTAGCAAGAAATCACTTAGGTTCTTATTTGGGAACTCCCATCTACTAAACTGTGACTTAGAGCACCTTGATTAATTTCTCTGTGTCTAATAAGTGTTCCTAAAATGCAGGTGATAATAGTGCCTAAAACATATCATTTGAAGCTAAATGATACAAGGCCATTCTTTCCATCTGTCAATGCCCAGCAGCATGACTAGTGACACTGTTGTAAATAGATGGAGTAGCTTCTGATCCCAATACTGCCCACTTATAATCTGCCGTTCACAGGTACACAGGCAAAACGTACAAAGTCAAACAAATCATGCCGCTACTGTTTTAACTCTGTAGGACGTTCCCACTGGGGATAAAACTCAATGTTCTTATCAAAACTGGACCCCCTCCTCTCCTTCTGGCCCTCTCTCCTGGTGCCTGGTTTTCTGGTCACATCAACCTTTATCTGGCCCCTCTACTTCTTGCTATCAAGTTTGCATCCACTCTTTCTCTTTCTTGAAGCATAGGATTCCCTTTCGTCCATTAGACCTTAGTTCTGATGCAAAATAAATCTTTAATCACCATTAACTCAGGCTTCTTTTCTTCACAGAATTGATATTAGCTAAAAAGGCAGTATCTCTAACTAGTTTCTGTACCTTTCACAGTAAGGCATATGAAGTACTACCACCCCCCTACCCACCCCACCCCCAAAAACTCTAAGCACAGCTGGGTGGAGCTTTATTGGTATGCATTCCAACTGGGTGAGCATCCAGCAACATGCTCTGAGTCAGTGCACCCAGTGGCATAGCCTGGGAAGCTTCTCTCTGGTCACAGTGAATTATTTTCATACAAACAGTTTTGTTTGATTTCGTTTTTGTGATGGCTGATTTAAGAGAACAGTGTATGGCTGTTTCCTACTGGAGAAAAATGCTGCAGAAATTGCTGGATGTTGAACACAGCTTACAAGGGCAGTGCTATGGGAAAAAAAAATCAAGTGTACTAGTGGTTTTCTCATATCAACAAAGGTGAAATGTAGATCGATGACAAACCTCATTCTGGACTTCCGTCGACTATCCAAATAAACTAAAATGTCAACAAATTTTGTGCACTTGTGCTCGAAGACCAACAAGGGACCGGTGAAGTGATGGGGACTTTTCCTGGACCATCTTGGAGCTCAGTTCAGTGAATTTTAATGGAAAATTTTGGAGTGAAAAGGGTAGCTGGTAAATGTGTGCCTTGGTGGGTGCTGACTGACCAGGGAAAAGAGCACCAAGTGGAAACATGTTGAGCTTTGAAAGAACCACTCTGAAACAACACACATTTTTTTTGTCCAAGGTCATTACTATTGATGAGACACGACACTATTCCTATAGCCCCCGATACAAACATCAATCAAGCCAGTAGAAGATGTCATCCTCTCTTCCCTCCCAAAATCTCAACAAGTAAATCAAAGATACAGTTCATGCTCTTTTTTTTATAATATGAGGGGAATAGTGCATTGGAGTTCATTCCACTAGGTCCGACTGTTAATCAAACTTTCTATTTACAGGTTCTGAAAAGATTGCATAGCAATATGTGACAAAAGCATCCTGATCTGTGTCAGAGAGGGGACTGGTTTTGCTACCACGACAATGCACCTACTCATTCAGCCATCTCAGTGCACCAGTATTTGGCACACAAAAAAACCCCAAAACAAACAGCATGCCTCTCTTGCTCCACACTCCTTACCCACCTGACCTCACTCTGTGTGACTTCTTTTTGTTTCCACAAATGAAGAGGGACATGAAAGGACAAGGGTTTGACAATGAAGACGAGGTAAAGACAAAAACAAGGGAAGTGCCGTCAGCCATCCAAACAGATGATTTTGAAAATTTTTTCCAATAATGGAATCATAGATTTGACAAATATATTGTCTAATGGAGAGTACACTGAAGGTGATAAGGTTGTTTCGTAAGATAAACTAAATACATAGCTTAGGAAAACAATCTTCTTTGAGGGAATTTATATATATATAATATAGATACTTATTTTCTATTATCTCAAATGCTTCACATACTCTGGTTGATAAATATCGCCCACACTAATAACTGTTCTTATATTCCATACAGTTTTCTATTTGCATAATGGGTAAGTAAATGATCAGCTGCCATTCAAAAGTAATTATTGTTTTTGGTGTTATTGAGTCAGTGCCAATGTATAACAAACTTATGCCGAACAGAATGCAACACTGCCCAGTCCCGTGACATCCTGTGAATCTATCTCATGAAAGTCTTCTTTTTCACTGTCCCTCTACTTTTCCAAACACAAGGTCTTTCTCCAGGGACTGGTCTCTCCTCACAACATGTCCAAAGAACGAAGGACCAAGTCTTTCCCTCCTTATATCTAAAGAACACTCTGGCTGTATTTCTTCCAAAACAGATTGGTTTGTCCTCTTAGCAGTACATGAAACTTTCTTTATTTTTCTCTAGCACCACAATTCAAATGCATAAATACTTTTCTGGTATTCCTTATTCAACGTCCATCTTTCAAATGTCTGTGAGGCAGTGGAAAATACCCTGATTTGTGTCATGCGCACCTCTGTCCTCAAAGTAACATCCTTGCTTTACAGAACTCAAAAGAGATCTTCACAAGCAGATCTACTGCATACTACAAATGTTTTGATAGCTTGACTGAGTGTTGATTGGGGATCCAAGCAAGACAAACCCGTGACAACTTCGAGCTTTCCTCAAGTCACTATTGGTCAAGATGTGAACATTTTAATTTTTTTGTATTGAATTGTAATTCACACTGAAGGCTGCATTTTTTTATGTTCAACAGCAGGTACTTCAAGTCCTCCTCATTTTCAGCAAGCAAGACTGTGTCATAGACACACTTAAGGAGACTTCCTCCAATCCTGGTGACACATTCATCTTTTAAGGCAGCTTCTCTGATGAGCTGCTCAGCATACAAATGGAATACATGTGAATGCACACAACCCTGTCACACACCTTTCCTGATTTTAAACCATGAAGGATCCCCTTGTTCTATTTACACAACTGCCTCTACATCTATGTACTAATTCTATATAAGCCAGAGAATATGTTCTTCTCCAGGTGATCCAAACCACAGGCAGGCAGGTCAAGTCCACCTGGTGGTTCCATAGCAGACGGTCCTGGAAATTGATATGCCTACAAATGACAGCTTAGAACACCCTTTGGGGAAATTCCTCTCTGTGATATGGGATTACTGTGAATCAAAATAGACTGATGACACTGAACAGTGACAGCATAGTCAAGTTAAAAGGTGATGAAACTTATAGTGTCTTATAAAATTCATATCAGAATAAAAATGTCTATAGCAAGAGGGACTAAACTCCAAGCCAGATAAAACCAGGTTTGTTTTTCTTGAAAGACAAGAGAAACCAGAGTCCTGGCGACAGAAAGGGTCTGGATGCATGGATATTTTAAGGCTATAAAATTATGGGATTTTGATGAAGAATGGCGATGCAGACAGCACTCTTGGTTGTTAACTACATAAATGGAATTTCAAGCACACCCAGATGCTCTTAGGAAGAAAGGTCTGCTAATTTTTCTATGAAAAACTATCAGTCATTCAAGGCCATGGAGCAGTTCTAGGTTGACTCCTAAGGACTCCCAGAGTCATTCTCAACCACTTTGTTTTGGGCTCTAGTCACAAGGATTTGGTCAATTTTCCCCATTTCACATTCTCCACTGTTTTGCAATATGCCTTTTCATTCAAAATCCACAATCTGGCTCACACTATGCAATTGGTTTTTCATATCCTGTATCATTCACAGTCTTGGCATGAAACAGAAGACACATTCCAAATTGGATAACTTGAAGAACGTTCAAAGAGGGAACTATTTTCTAAAAATAAAAAACCAGGAGCTCAGCAGCGCTAGTTTACCAAGTATTTCCTGCAGTTCTTAACTGTGGGGAACCTTTATATGTTGTGGCTTAAAGGACAATGAGAAGTAGTAGTAATGAGAACCCAGACAGGAAAGTATGTAGAGAAGGCATCTAGACCATAGCTGTGGTCTAATTAAGAGGAATTCAACGAGTGTGCACAAAGCAAGGGTAGAAACACCCTATTATTATCCCCCACCTTCCAGATCTCATGTTGGACCTTCTCCTCGGCCATGGCATCAGTTCCCACCCACAGTGACCCGCTAAACAACAGAAGGAAGCAGGGCCCTGTCCCATACCATCCTTAACATTTTGGGAAGCCATTGTTGCAGCTAACGAAGCAATCCCGTTCCCTTCCACTTGTCCTTCCGTGCCAGATGTGTGCTACTTCTGGCAGTCCACTCTACTTTAAATCTTCCTCACCAGCACTCTCGTTAAAACGCATTCGCCTTCTGGGGTCTTCTTTATTCGTTGCCCTGCTCTCATGTAAGGTGACTGAAAAAACTGCCCGTTGGTCATGCACAACTGAGTCCTAAACATGACACCCTTGGTGCTTCCGTTGCTAGTGAATCTAAAAGAAATGAAATCAGCTCATGGGGGGGACTGCATATCAGTCATCTTCTGGGGCACAAAGCAGGATGGAGATGGGTAAATCCATTTGGAAAATGAACAAAGAACACTTGGAGCCTATCTTCTTGTGTCTCTTGTGCAGTCTTGGAGTCACATCTAACTTCTTTGGAATTATACATAAGTCTAGCAAAACTCAAAATCACTTCCATTGAAATGATTCTGACTCATGGCAAACGTATGGTACAGAGGAGAACTGCCTCTCTTGCTTTCTCAGTTTTTAAATCTCCTGTGGAGCAACCAGTGGACTTGAACTGTCATCCTTGTGGTCAGCAGGCCAATGCTTAACCCCCTCCCCAGCACAGCTCCCCAAGTGCAGCAAAAGTTACACTCTCTAGCTCATCTTGAGGTACTCCTATAGTCTGTGTACTAGAACTCCTGCCTGCCGAGGTACCTTACCATGCTTCTTTACTTACTAATCTCCTCTCTCCTGATCCTCAGTGGTTCTTTAAGATGGATTTTGTCCATGGATAATAACATGCCAAATCAATCTTAAAATGAGTATGTAAGCAAAAGCTGCCATAAATCATTATGTCTTCTGCTTTTTCCTTCAAAATTCCCCAGATGAGTAATTTATTAGTTCTACTTGCACTTTCTAATAAAATTCTCTCGTCTTCATTTTGACAGTCTGTCATTTCTCCACCACGTCCTCAGCCCCCTCTAAAATCAATATAAACTAAAACTACATCTAAATCATCACACTATTTTCCTCAATTGTAAAGTCTTTCTTTAGTTCTCAACAGCACTGTAATCTCCATTCCGCCTTTGCACCCTGTGTGCTGCTAACCATGTGCTGTTGTAATTCTGACCCTATGCTACATTGTTTTACATCTTATTGGCGCCTTTCTCTCTAGCCACTTCAATTTACTAATAAAAAAGTTGAAAATTTCTCAAATACCATTTACATAAAACAAAATAACTACTCCCTTCCCCACTTGAGGTGCTCTCAAGACTGTTTTACTCAGCTTAATTTGTACTTAATGGTTTGGGGGGGGGGCGGGGTTTTGTGTTTGTGTGTGTGTGTGTGTGTGTGTGTGTGTATTCATTCCACCAAACCAAGGGGTGCATGAGTCCTGTTTTGTTCATTCTAGTACCCCGTTCCACAGTCTTCTCCCTACTAGACTTATGCGTCCATGTCTGGCCTGTGGAGGCCAGCGAGTATGTTTCCTTGCTTCCAAACCCTTCCCTGCCAAACTACCTTTCTCATCCTGGTCAGACCATTCCTTAAACTCAGAGGCCATATGAAATAATCCCCCTGAGGAGAAATTTTCAATGGAGCCTCTACCACATTCAAAACAACTAGCAGCAATCCCTAATACATGGAGATGATTTCCCAGAAAATTTTTAAACTATCAAGTTGGTGCTTAATTAATGTTTGTTTTTGACATAAAAATTCAAAAGAAAGAAGTATAATTACCATAATCCATTGCATTCTGAATCCACCCTAATACATGGAAATAAATCCCTCAAAATTTTACAATCACTGGTGTTTAATTAATATTCTATTTCATATAAAATTCCAATGTAAGATTATAAATTAATTTGATCATTAAAATGCAAACATTATTCATAGGCTTACTACATGAATGTAGAAAAAAGTAACTTTTTCTGTAATAATTTAGTCTGATTTTTTTGTTCTTATGATTCAATTTCTGAATTTTTGATAGATGTGGAAATAAGCATTTATATTCAAATGGAATTATGACATTTTCCAATTAAAACATTTTCAATGTTGTCAGTTATGAATTTAATGTGTATTGTTTTCCTTTGGATACTTTTTAAGTTTATAATAAAATACAACCTACCAACAAAATTGAGTATTTAAATTGCAAAATTAGATCTTGCTCTTCATGTGTTATGAATAATGTTGATTAAAAGGATAATAATAAGAAATGACTATAATTTCACATACATCATGACTAATTAAACTAAAAATGGAAACACTCACTGTTATCAAATAAATTCTGATTCACAGTGACTGTATAGGACAGGGTAGAGGAGGCCCTGTAGGCTTTAGAGATTGTAACGCTTTAAGGGATTAGACTACCTCGTCTTATTCTGGAGGAGCAGCTGGTGGTATTGAACTTCTGACTTTGTGATTAGCAGGGTATATAAGCTACTATATACCCTCAGGACTCCTAGATGTGCCCTAAGGGGGTTCTCCATAAAATAGCCGAAGTCTCTCCTTGGAGAGTTCATTTGATTTCTAGAAAAAGCTAAGTGGAAAAGTAGAATTCCTCCACATGGCATTTGAGTAAGGAACTGAAAAAGAAACCAGTGTTTGAAGCACTGTAAGAGGGCTACAGTGATGAATTAATGTTTCCTACTGGACTAAAAGGTACAAAATAAAAGACTGATTATTCACATGTTGGTCACAAAGTCTTTGATGTTGCTAATGATGATATACTAGACGGGTCTTGAAGCAAGAATTTGGCTAACAGCTATGTACATTAGAATGTATGTAGAATAATGAGATGCTCAATGATTTCCACCTCTTCACTTAGGAATACATTGTTGTTGAAACTATTTAAAGATTAAAAACATGTAATGCCTTGATCCAGGGTTATGATTTAAAGTTGCATTTCAATAGAAATGATAAGATCAGAATAATGTTAACAAACTTAACTACTTACTTTGTCATTCATACATAATGCAAATCTTTCTCGGAAGAAAGTCAATTTAATATGAAGGTTTGTGAGCATGCAATAAATAGTAAGCTAAAGTAAGATTTTTGATATGAATCACAAATATACTTTTGATAAGGACCAAAATATGTCTGGGAATAAGTCCTAGAAAATAGATTTTTTACCTTTTTTTCCTTATTCTATATTTAGCCTACTACTAAAAATGTAGTGCATTAGATAATTGCACTATTTGAAATAAAATAAATCAAACTTTGGTGGTGATTAAAAACATTCAAAATTAATATGCATTTTAAAAATACATCAAATTAAAAATTTAGCCATGTTCAGCCAGCTGAAAACAGCTGAATGTCAAGTAGCCAAAATTCATTGCCCAGTATATGTTCTTGCAGTTTGGTGATTATTAATTATAAGTTTTGTATGTTATTAACCACCATGCTTAACAATAAACATTCATCAGTATTCTGCTAAAATTTTCATCTTGAATTGCTTAGAATTTACTGTGATTCCCAACTTGAGCCTGAAAGTATAGCAACAATGGTCCAATTTCTATAGATAGTCTCTCCATAAAACAAGGTAATAAATCAATGGCAACAGCACTTTAATTTTTAGAACATTTTAAATCCTCCATATTTTTGTGTCTAGGTAGTGACCTGATGCAATGGGGAGATGGTGTATTTTTCTCTTAGTTAACTAAAGGAAGAAAACTATTGGAAAGAAGATTGATTAATATGCCCAAACACAGACACACATCTGGGAACAAGTCGAGGCCCCTCAACACTCTTGCTTCTTCCCACGAGCAGCACCGCCTCAAGGAGTGTGGACACTGCTCTTAAGATGCCTTTCATCCTCATCATTTCCAGGAACGTGCCGCTGATGACTGAACATGATTGCATTCTGCTGATGTTCATTGGGGTATCCTAGCTTTATGTGCTACACGACAGTCCAAACCGACCAGCTACTCCGTGGGAGAAAGGATGGGGCCTCAGAAACCCGCGGGGGCAGGCCGACTATTAGATACGGTTTCTGTGAATTGGATGTAACACCATGACAGTGACTGAATTGGTGTAATCTCCTCTTTCCAGTCTCTCTCTCCAAGATAGCTATATTGCAGAAACCTGACCCCTCTTTCTAGTACTCTCTCCACCGCCTCTTAGTAATAGTCATGGGTCCCACACGACTGCTCCTCATTTCACTTTGAAGCGCTGGAATAGAGATCGCAGCAACTCCTTTGGTCCTTGCTTAAAAAATGTGTGAAATCTGAGATGGTTCGGTAATTTGTTGATTGACACTCTTACATCAGTGATTCAGGGACAGAAAAGCTCAGTTTACTTCCCTACTTTATCGGTTAATAAAATGATAAAGGCCTTTTAAAAGACCATCATGGTTTATCAACAGCTAGCCATCTGCATCAAAAAAAGGTTAGAATTGACTGGGCATATGCTCAGTAAAAAATAGTGCAGAATAATTTCAGGGAACATGATTTTAGGATAAATATACAGAAATCATAGAAGTGGGAGAGCACTTCACCATGCCATTCCTTTTGACTTTTTAAAAAATTATTAATTGGGATTTAATACATACTAGTATATGACATTAATCCATAGTTCAATTACACCAAGCGGAATTGTACAATGGCTACCACAATCAATTTCCAAATATCCCTTTTCCACATGGACTCCTTGACATGGTCTCCGCTTTACCACCACCACTCTACCCCCTCCCTCTTCCCCCTGAAACACTTATCATCAATCCTAGAGTTCATATACCGAAGAACTAAAAACACATAACAGCTTCAAGAGGGTGTGCTCCAATGACTTGACACTTCTGAGATACACCCCAAAGTGAACACAGAAAAACCATACAAACCCAAAATACAGAAAATTTTGGAAACTGGATCAGGCCCAGCCTGCATCAAGGGGCTGGGGTGGGGGTGGTGATGAGGTTCTACTGACAAAGTTGTAACTGTTCAAGTTAGATTCCTGCCTTTGATTTTCTTTACTCCTCTCTCCCAAGCACTTTCCTCCCAGCCCTCAATTTTAGACAGGGGGAGTTCTCTGCAGGCTAATTCCCTATGGAGTTCCTTAAATGAATCTTGGGCTCCCACTGCCATCTATCACCTTCCACACACCAAATTCTCACAATGTAGGCTCTGATACTGATCCCCCTTTGACCTTGGATTATATGGATTCCAATCCTTTTTGGAATCATATCTTGACTGCTGATGGGGTGATTCTTCCCTGTGGACTTTGTGACATTTCACTTAAATGGCTGCTTGTTTGAAGACAAGCCTTTAAGACCCCAGATTCTGTTTTATCTTATAGTCGGGCACCATCTAATCTCTTCACCACACTTTGCTATAACACCCGTAACTTCTGTGTTCTCTGCCTGAGGGTGAGTATCAAACAGGGAAATGATGTAAGAAATAATTGTTCTTAAATTGGAGCTAGGATTTAGTGTGAACCTGAAAACTATTACTGGTTCGATGCTTTTTTTTCCTTCTTCTTCTTTCTACGGTTCAATCATGTAAAGCAGCAATGTATGATTGCTTCCAAAATCAGTCTCCAAACATAGTTTTCTTTCCTGGAATCCTTGCCGTCATCTCTCTTTTATGCCCCCAACCCCACTCCTGCACACACACACCACCCATTTTGCTGTCCCTATAAGTTCATCAATCCTGAATTTTAAATTAAAAAAAATTAACACAACTTCAAGAGAGTCACCCCACTGTCTTTCTTTCTTCCACTGCAGTCTTCTATTCTCTAAGTGCATTTACTTGATTGATTGCCTGAAGATCCACTTTTCTGCTACCCATGTAATTGCATATGCCCAGATGGTAATATTAATTCTTGGTCTCTTGTGATTGCCTTCTAGTCCTTGAATGGCACACCCAGTTTGTTCTTTGCCATCAATCAACAGCTGAGTTGTTTGAATCTGTTCAGTAGCACTGGAGAATAAATGACTGATGATTTTAGATTTAAGCCAAGAAAACGCTGTGGAGCCATTCGACTCCTCTGTAAGGTCATGAGTTGGAATTAACAGCAATGAATTTGAGGTATGTGTTTCATTGTTTGCTTGTTTTAATTTAACTAGGAGCCCTGGGGTACTGTGAGCTAGGCATTGTGCTGGTAAGCTGAAGGTCAGTAATTCAAAACCACCAAATATTCCAGGTCATCTGCACCCATAAATATTTACAGTCTTTGAGATACTACATAGGGTCTCTCTAAGTTGAATCAACTTGATGGCAGTGGGTTTGTTTTATTATTACAATGGCTTAGATTCTTCAGTTAAATCGCTCAGTATCAATGTCTGAATTTTAATGTACAGAAGAAAGTCTAACTAACACAACCATGTTGATTCAGTTGCTTCACATCTCCCCAAACCCTTCAGCCATGATCATAGTCCCGGCATCATTGTAGTAGCTAGGATTTTGGACAGCCAGTCACCTAAGATTATAGCTTTCGACGTGTTTTAAAGTGTAGCTGATGACGATCCCAGTAGGATAAAAGTGTGATAAAATATTTTGGGGGCTGAATTTTTAGAAGGAAAAAAGGGCATCATTAACATAAAAAACTACAAATTTGACCCAGTAACTGGAATAATGTGTGACAGAAAAAATAGAGTTGAGGAACAAGATTATATAATGCTAATCAGCATTATATTTGTAATAAAAAAGCTGAAAATAACCTGAAAATGCACATGCAGGGGTAAAGTTAAAAATACTCCATTGCAGGGACTATTATGCATAGCAGTAGCATAATTTATATGAATGTTTAATGATATATGAAATGCTAAATATATAAATTTAATATAAAAGACTGGGGGAAAATCTGTAGATATGTTAGAATAAAATTAATAAGAAAGTGTAATGTTCAGAGCAATGCAGACATGTAATTAATACTTAGTAAGTATTAGACTTTATTACAATTGAGTTTATAAAGGTATGTTCTGTTTGTATCTCAACATGCGTAATAGGAATATGTTTCTGATTCCAAAATATCTTATCTCTTCAATTCACGAATTGAAATAGGTATTGTTTTACTTCTAACACAGTTCTGTTTTACTCAGCAGAGTAATCTCAGCAAATAAATATGAAATAAAAAACAGTTTTTAAGTTTGCTTAAGCTCAAGGATGGGGAAGGACAATACACAAAAACTTTAGTGAGCACTAAAATTGTAATTAAAAGATAGGTCCAGATTATAGATCATACTTTAAATTTGAATCATGTTCAAAAATTTTTTCTCAAAAAGTTTGTGTATGTGTATGTGTGTTTGAGTCTATTTACACAGCCTTTTCTTTTTTCTACAATATTTTGGTATGAAAACATTAAAACTTGCTAACTCTAACTCATAAATATATATGGAAATAAAAATAAAGTAGAACTAGTATTTTCTTAGTACACTATAACTTCAAATATTAGACACATGGAGAATTAAAATGCTTTAGTTCTCTGTAAAAAACAGATATGGTAAGTAGTCATGTATATTACACACATATGCCAATATATGTATATCAAATGTATACATATATATGAGCAGTGCTAGCAGCGAAGTTTGCAGTCATTTTGATATTAGTTATTGAGATGGAGGAATCATTTTCTACACGTTAGTGGTCATCCCAGGACTTTATCTAGTTAGGTCAATCTACTCATTTTTCATTACTTTACTTCCTGCAAAATTAGGAGTTTCAAAGGACACAGATTTATCATCTTACAGTTCTACAGGTGAGACCCTCCCACAGATGGCGGCAAGGCTGAGTTCCTTTTTCAAAGCTCCTGGGGAGAACTGTTCCTTTCCCTTCTCCAGACCGCGATTACTTACTCCCTTTGGAGCCTGGCAGCAGATGCGTTAAACTGTTCTGCTTTGAGGGTAGATGTGCCCTGCTTGAGCCCTGCCCAACTGTCTTCAATCACCTTAACTGTATGTGAAGCCTACGAAATGAAAGAGGATGATCAGAGAAGGACTGACGCTTTTGAACTCTGGGATAATGCAGAATATTGAATAGGTAAGTCTTCACCTCACTTAGTTGGACATGGTATTAGGAGTTATCGGTCTGTGGAGAAGGACAGCATGCATGGTAAAGTACCAGGTAGGCAGAAATGAGGAAGATCCTCACCAAGGTAGAGTAGCACAGTGGCTGCAACAACTGCCACAAACAAGTGATTGACATGACGGTGCAGGTCCGAGCTGCGCTCCCTGTGCTGTGTATTGCGTCACGATGAGCGGGAGCTAAGTCTACGGAAGCTAGCGAGAGCAATGCCAATGAGCCTGAATGCACAATGAAGATATTTGGTAAGTTTGTTATTGAAGAAATGATCAGTATAATTTAAAAAAACAGAACAGTAATTTTTAGGAAAATGTAACGATTTATCTGGAGTTAATAATATTTAGAGAGATTTAAAATATTTTTTTTCAAAACGCAACTAGACATGATGTAAGTAGAAAATAAGATTCAATAAATTATTTAGCTCAATAGATAATTTTGTAGTAACATATTATGCAAAAAACACAATATATTTTCTAGTGTCTATAAGATTTTTGCTTCATAAGATCTTAAAGGGACTTATGCAGAGAAACGGCAGCTTAATCAGACACATCAAGCCATCTTTACACAGTAAAGACCCAAGAAAATAAATGAAATAGACATCAAAGACAATCCTGACACTCATGAGAAAATAAATGAAATAGGTAGAAGGCAATCTTGGAGCCTTAATAAAAAAAAGAAAAAATAACTCAATTGAACATAGATTAGGAGAAGAAACTGATTTGATTACACCCCATGAGAAAGAAAACAATTGGAGGGCATTTGCCAGCCAGTGCAGCCTAGTGTAATGATCTTTAGTCAAAGATCATGTCAATTCCAGATGAGGGGCAAAGAAAATAGCCACATGAGATTCCCAACAGGTTACAGAGGATAGTATAAAGACAACCGAGTGAAATGAAGCTCTGACTAATTGCTGTAGCCACTGAGAAGCGGCCAAGGATCCTCACCTGGTGATAAAAGAAGTCTGCTCCCTTCATCCCTCCTAATGGTCACCAACACAACCCACCCACTCATTTCTGAAGCTTCACTCATCTTGTGATATTGGCACAGGATCTGCATGAGCACGGTAAGTGTTTGGTTTTCCCGTTATTCATGTTTTAATAATTGATGGATTTTTGTAGCTGTTTCTTTCTTCTCATCTGGAGTCTTGCCCTAGCAGGAAAGAAGTTGCTGAAATGTGGCGCGATCTATGACATTCAGGCCTGCTCTTCTTTAAGGAGGCAGCTCTTTCCCTGTCGTATTGTGACTGCCTCCAAACTGAGGGACACCTAATTCTGCACTGCATCAGACAACATCCCGTGCTATTTATCAGGTCTTCAGTGGTTCATGGCTCAGAAACTGACTGTTTCTTGGTTCTTTTTAGCCTGTCTGGAAGGTCCTCGGCAACGTGTTCACTGGGTGTGAACCTGCTAGTACTTGAAGTACTGGTAGTATAACTATGAGCATCCGGCAAAACCAAGTCACCACAGTACAACAACCTGACAAATAGGTGGGCAGGGAAGACAGGGTAAATAATTAGCTAAAGGCTAGATTCCTATGAGTTTGGTGAAGGAGGAAGCAATGTAATGTGAGTGTTTACCAAAACATCATGGAGTCAATGTAAGACACTGGTAGCAGTACAAGATTTAAGGACTTCAGAAGTAAAAACCATGCTACAGAGAATCCTACAGTCAAAGCATTCTATCATGGATGCATGGATAGACACAGGCTGAATACACAGGTGTGGGAAGGGAGAGTGCAACTGTACCCACAAATATATACAAGGGGGTACCACCAAAATGAAACAAGCTCCACGGAGCAGAGTTTCAGAATCCTTCATCTTTCTCCCTAGGAGAGCATCAACAATTTGCTCTGAGTTAATGTAACCCAGTGGCATCGCCTGGGAAGGTTCTCTTTGGTCACAGTGAATTTTTTCATAAAAGCAGTTTCACTTGAACCTCAATTTTTGTAATGGCCATTTAAGAGAACAGTGTGCTGCTGTGAATTTTTGTTTCCTGCTCATAAAAAATGATGAAGAAACTGTTGTGATGTCAAACACAACTTACAAGGACAGCATTATGGGGAAAACTCAAGTGTATGAGTGGATTCCTCATTTCAAAAAAGGTGAAATGTCGATTGATGACAAACCTCATTCTGATGGTCGGTCAACTTCCCAAGTGCATTTGGAGTTCATTCTACCAGGTCAGACTGTTAATCAAGCTTTCTTTCCAGAATTTCTGAAAATATTGCATGACAAAGTGACAAAAAGGTCTGATTTGTGGCAGACGGGGGACTGCTTTTGCCACCACAGTGTTACGCCTCCTCGCTCAGCCATTTCAGGATACCAGTTTTTGACCCCTACCCCCAAAACGACATGCTTCTCTTTCTCCATGCACCTTCCTCACCTGACCTCACTCTGCAACAACTTTTAGTTTCCGTGAATGAATTTCCATGAATGAAGAGGGACATGAAAGGACAGCGCTTTGATGATGAGGAAGAGTTGAAGAAAAAAGAAAGAAAAAGACGAGGGAGGTGCTGTCAGCCATCTAAACAGATGAGTTTGAAAAATGTTTCCAAGAATAGAATCATAGATTTGACAAATGTATTAAGTGTAATGGAGAGTACTTTGAAGGTGATAATATTTTTTCTAAAAAATAATAAATAAATACTTAGTTTTGAAAAAAATCCATTTTGGGGAGTACCCCCTCATATATATAGATTTTCACAGTATTTTATACTTATGAATTTACCTTTGCTGAAAATATGTGCATGAATATGGTGGAGCATATAGAGGCAAAGTTACGGAAGCTGCTTAGACATAACCAAACGTAATGAGGAAATACACATCTGAGTCTGGATGCACAAGATCATAGGTTTGGGAGATATCAAGGTTAATTGTCTAACTTAGTCTACAAGGAAATGTTTTATATCATATTTATTAAATTAAAACAGGAGGATAAGGGGAAGGTGGGGTAGAAAGGGGGAACCTATCACAAGGATCCAGATATAACCCCCTCCCTGGGGACAGACAACAGAAAGGTGGGTGAAGAGAGACATCAGACAGTGTAAGACATGACAAAATAATAATGATTTATAAATTATCAAGGGTTCGTGAGGGAGGGGTGCAGGAGGGAGGGGAAAAATGAGGAGCTGAATCCATACCAAGGGCTCAATTAGAAAGAATATGTTTTGAGAATGATGATGGCAACAAATGCACAAATGTGCTTGACACCATGGAGATATATATATATATATGGTGATAAGAGTTGTATGGCCCCCCAAAAATGATTTTTTTAAAAAGAAAGAAAAAAAATTGTCAAGAAAAATAAACAACTTAAAAATTGGGGGAAAATGAGAAGTTTCAATCAAGATAAAATGAATGCAAATGAATTAGTAATCACAATAAAAGTAAATACCGTATATAATTGTGTATAAGCCAAGTTTTCAGCACATTTTTATGCAGTTTTTTGTGGTACAGTTTGGTGCCTCCGCTGATATTTGTGTTGCTTATACTTGAGTATATACGGTAGGTAAATTTGACAGCTTCATGAACGGTCTTATTTTATATTAGACTTTAAAAAATACAAATAAAATGAGCTTTTAAATAAACACTCTATACATAAGGAACCAGGAAATATAAAAGCAAAAAAAATTAAGAGCTATAATAGGTAAATATTAAAGAAAACTGGTGTAGTTATTGCTGGTGTTTTTCACCCTGGTCCAACTATATAGTGTTTTTTAGCATCTATATTTTTTTATTTTATCTACTTTTTAGCATCCCCTTCATGTTTCAAATAAATTATAGGGGGAAAAAAGAGTAGATTTGATACATTAAACTGTAATGTGCTCCTTAGAGACAAGGATGGTGAGACTTCAGCTTATAGACTTTGGACAAGTTGTCAGGAGAAACTAGTCCCTGGAGAAAGATACCGTATGTGGCAAAGTAGAGGGACCGTAAAAAAAGGTAGGCCCGCAAGGAGGTGGAATGGCACAGTGGCTACAACACTGAGCTCAAGTCTAGAAACAATTGTGAGGATGGTACCAGATCACGCAGCATTGGATCTGCTGTACTTAAAGTTGCTGTGGGTCAGAATTGAGTCGATGGCACCTAACAGCCACTTTGGTGAGTGACGGTGGGCCATATGAGTCAGCAGCGCCCATCCACAGTGTAGTTTTTCTCTCTCCCTCTCTAAGGTCAACAAGGGTGAAGACAATCAAAGAGGCATGGCATCATTAGTCCCCTGGACTGATGGCCTATGGGAGCTTCAAACTTTATGACCTTGAGATCACAATTAGAAGATGTTCGACTACAACTAACAACTGCTCTGGAAAATATCCGCTAGAAGATCTGGGATAGAGTGGGAGAAGATAGGCGTATTTGTTACATGTATATTTGTTACATATAGTAGCCTTAGTACCATATATACTAAATTATAAACCAACCTGAATACCAGCCAAGGCACATAATTGTGCCACAAAACTGCATTAAAAATGTGCTGAAAAACTCGAGTGTATACGGTAATTGGCTAGAGACTAAGACTTTTATCACCCATCAAGTCAGGAACTGAACTCACTCCTTATGGCTCAATTTTCAACCAACTAGGGATTTATCAGGGAAAATACATTAAGGAGATATGCACTACTTAGTATTTTTTTTTCACAGATAAGGAGGTCATTTTTAATGAGTTCAACTGATACATTAGACATAACAATGCTGCTTGGTACGTTTTCATCAATTTTCTACTCATAGCAATATGGCGTGACAGAGTAGAAATTCCTCAGTGGGTTTTCTATGTGCTAATTTCCTGTGAGCACATTGCCATGTCTCTCTGCAGGAGGGCAGCTGGGGGGGGGTTTTACACTCCCCTCCTTTCAGTGAACACTCAACCTTTTTGCCACCAGGGCTCTAAGACATATCAATAGCAAAGGTTGCACCTCTTAGTGTAGTCAACCATTTGAACTCAAAAGTGCAGCATTTACCAAAGGACAAAGTTCAGCATAATAAATTGTACGATGAGAAAATTGTATTCAAAGAACAAAGAATAAGTTAGATCCATGTTAAAATTACTTTGTCAGCTGAAAATTGAGGTTTTTAATATTTATTAATGTTCTCTTAACACTGAACAACCACAAAACAAAACCCAAACCATAGAGCCCGGAGGACAGAGCACGACAGCTACACAGTTTCTGAGACTCTAAATCATTATGGGAGCTGACAATCTCAACCTTCTCCCGTGGAGTGAATCATAGATTTGAACCAGTTACCTGTTGGTTATTGACACAAACATACATTTGAACAACTCCAGAATGTAAACAAGTTGGAGAACAATCCTTAACAGTCCCCACAATTCTGTACACTTTATCTTTTGAGCAAAACTCATTAACATCTAACTTCTTTGCATTATTATATGAAGGATGTTTACTTAGCAGCAGGCCTTGGAAGATTAAAACACTGTCGACCTTTAGAGCAGATTTATTTTCTGCTCAGCATAATAAAAATAAGGTCTCGCAGTGGAGCAGATGTGCACACTGTGATTGCTAAACCCACTCACTGTCACACAGTTAATTAGGACTACTTATGACCATGTATATGGTTTCCAAGATAGTAAATCTTCGCAGGAAAAGACAGCCTCCTCTTTCTCTCAGAGAACAGCTGGTGGATTGGAACCACTGACCTTATGGTTGTCAACTGCATAGCTATCCCACAGGGCCCACATATGTAAGATTAAACCAAAGGTCACTACCATTGAATTAATGCTGAATTATACTTATATAGTATGATTCACACACCTCATATAGTGTGTCCCAGGCTGCAAACATTACTGTAGAAGAAAACTTCATCTTTCTTTCCAAAAAAGAATGTTTCCAAATCCAGAATCAATTAATTAAAAATATTAAGAAAAAATAACATGTAAGATATCTTTTAAAAGTGGCTTCACATCAATCATTTACCTGTGCCACGCAGAGAGGATAATCTTCAGTGACTTAGCAAATAATTAAACTCCTCTGAAGGAAAAGTCACAAACAAGTAAGGATTCTAAATAGAATGTTTATTATTCATCATTTCTAAGATTGAGAAAGTAATTACCAAAGGGAGAAAGAAAAGATATATATATTTTTAAAGGGATGAAGGATTATTTTTGTCAGTAACTCTCATTTTAAAGCATTAGCTTTTGTTTTTGAATTTTTAATTAATATTGAAAATTGTCATATTAGCACATAGTACAAATTACAATTTCTATATTAAAATTTACAAATTAAAACTTTGAAGAAAGGAAATAGAAAGATTCCTAGTTCCACTATTGGAAGAAGTATGTGTTTTTATCATCATAAAAGCAACATATTTTGATTGCAAAAAAGCACATTCAGATAAATCAAGAGACAAAATAAATTCAAAGCATACATCTTAGAGATAACGACTGTCAACATTTTAATACATGAATTTCCATACATTTTTCTATGCAGCGATATTAAGTGGAAATAAAGCCCCAATTGCTTAAAATATTCTCTTAACTAAACATCGTAAACATGTTTCAATACTTATGGATATTATCTATATCATTTTTAATTGATCATAAAGATGGCATTGTATATCCAAACTGTGTTTATTTTATTTTTATTTATAGATATTTGAGGTTCTTCACCCGATATTTTAACATAATAAAGAAGACTTCAAAGAAGGCACATCTTTTTCAGTCTCCTTTGAATTTATTGCACGAGTTTTACAATCTAGACTCCTGATTGTGCAGTGTATTAAATACTAATAACAATTTGATTGTGGATCATTGCTGTATTATAGGTGGGAAATATAGCCTGTGGAAGGTCTAGATACTACCAGACTATAGTGCTCTCTAATTAAACTGAGCACCTCAATATCATAAAACGTCACCCTGTGATCAGGATGGAGCAAGTAACCGAAGACCACTCTATAATTCTGTCTGAACACTGATGGCAGCATGAAAATTGATTCTAACCCACAAAAATGACTAAATATTCCACTATCTTGCCTCACATTAGTGATTACTACTTCTTTATCAATTGTAGTTTTAGTCTATCACTAGATAAAATCAGCATATCCAACCAGTAAATTACTTCACTTCCTGGACATCAGCCAACCAGAGCAAAGCCCAGTTTCCTTGCCCCACCAAGTGGATTCAGATTCATTGACTATAAAACAGATGAGAACTGTTCCGTACTGTTGGTTCCCCAGGCTGCAATCACCAGAATACACTGTTACATCTTTCAACCAAAGAGAGACCGGTGAGTTCAAATGGCCAAGTGCTCAATCACTGCAAAGCTAGGGTCCATTAAAGTCTTGCTAAGTGACACACAAGGGGGGTAAGTTAGCATCCTTTAATATGTCTTTCTAATCACTCCGAACGGAGACAGTCCAGGGCTCACCGTGATGGTCAGTCTCCCTCCTTACTATGAGTGATAAACTCAATTTGTTCAACCACAGATATATTTTGGGTGGTCTTTCACCTGAACAAAACACTGCCTGATCCTGTGGTGTCATCACAACTGTTATTTTATTTGAGGCTACTGTCAACAGCCACTGTGAAAATCCATGTTGTTGAGGGTCTCCCTCTTTTTTAACGACCCTCTACTTTACCATGCCTGGTGGTCTACTTTACCGTGCCAGGGACTGTTCCCTTCTGGTAACAGGTCCAAGGTACAAGAGGCCAAGCCTCACCACCAACCTCAGTTCCAAAAGCAATATGCCAATGCTTTCTCCAAGCAAGATCCCTTGGGTCCCCTGGCAGCCCACCATAATTTCAATATTCTTTGCCACCACCATAGTGCAAATTCACCAATTCTGTCCAGGTCTTTATTCATCGTGAACACATATTTCCATCTTTCTGATGCATATGAGGCAATTGAAACACTATGACTGGGCCAAGCTCTCCGTAGGCCTCAAAGTGATAGAATTACTCTTTAACACTTTACAGCAGCCCTGCTCAGCTCAGATGCCCAGGCCAATTTGTCACTTGATTTAATGAGTGCTGCTTCCTTGGGTGTTGACTTGGATTCAATTAAAGTAAAATTCATCATGACGCTGTGTCTTGGCCCAGTTGTAAGGGCTTTTGTCTCTTTGTACATTGAGTTGAAATCCACCCTAAAGGCTTTATCTTTGTTCATAGTCGGAAAGTGCTGATGAACTGTGACTTCATAGAAGGCAGCATGTTATACAGTAAGAACTGTCAACTTAAAAGACAGACCTCAAATTACCCTTAACTCTGTTCTAGCCTGGACCAAATTCTAGATTTCTCTAAAACTTCAATTTGATCACTTGTGTCATGAATTATAGCAATGGTTTCCTACAGAACGATGAGTATTTTTAGATGAGGGTCATCTACTTGGTGGTAATTTTCCCTCACAGCTTCTATAAAAGTTATCGTGCATTTTTAAAACAGTAAACAAATTTCCAAAGAAACTGCTCAGTTTCAGTGTTCTCATTGTGCCCCAATATCTAAGTCTATATCTGTGACAGGTTTGATATATGTATGTATTATATGTATAATATATAATACAATACATTATGTGTGATATAATATAATTAATATAACATAGATATGATATATAGGAATTCTGGTGGTGTAATGGTTAAGCATTGGGGTGCAATCCACATGGTCAGTCATTCGAAACCACCCACAACTCTGTGGGAGAAAGACTGGGCTTCCCACTCTTCCAACTAGTCTCAGAAGCTCACAAGGGGTGCTGAGTCAGCTTTTGCAATGAATGCGTGAGTTCACATATAATACAGACACATACACGCATATCTAGCCATTCCTACACATATATAAATTGTCCTCTGGTTATTAAGTCCAGGAAGAAAAAGTATATCTGGAAACTGATTGTAGATGCAATTATACAATTCTGCTTGACGTGATTGAACTATGGAATAATATTATATGTGCATTAACTCCCAATTAACAACAAATTATTTAAAAGAAAAACATAGATCCAGGAGTGGATTTGGGACTTGAACTAAATCCTAGCTTCCTTTGTTTTTTTTCCCCATGAGCCTCTGTTTTACCAAGCAGGGATGACCTTTTCCATGGAGTGGTCTCTCCTGAATTTATGTCCCAAATCCATAAGACAAATCTCACTGTTCTCACGTCTAAGGAGCATTCTGATTGTAGATCTTCCAAGACAGATGTGCTTGTTGTTCTGTCAGTCCATGGCACTTTCAGTATTGTTCTCTAACACGAAAATTCAAAAGTATCAATTCTCCTTCAGTCTTCCTTATTCATTGACCAACTTTCACATGCATATAAGACCATTGGAAATGCCATGACTTGTGTCAGGTGCAATTTAAATCTTCATCCTGACATCCTTGCTCTTTAGTAAAGATGTCTTGTGCAGCAGATTGGCTCCAGAAACATGCCACTGAATTGCTTGATGACTCCCTAAGTACTGAATGTGGATCCAAGAAAAATGAAATCTTTATAAACTTCAATATTTTCTCCATTTATTATAATATTGCCTGTTGATTTGGTTTTGAAGAATTTTGTTTTCTCCAAATTGAGTTGCAATTCATGCTGAAAGCTACTTTGATTTCTATCAACTAGTGCTTTAAGTCCTCTAGTATTCAGAAAGCAAGGTGCTGTCATCTGCATATTTCAGGTGGTTAATAAGCAATTATTAAAAATTTCCCCAATACTGATGCAATGTTCTTTTTCATATAGTACAGGTTCTCAGATTCCCATCCTTCTTAATGTTACCCTTAGTTTGTGATCCACTCAAGTTAAGGTCTATGCAAAGGTTTTCAACAGTGCCAAGATTGATTCAAATCAACTTGACATCATTTCTGTCCTCAGATTACTTCATGGTGTAATGGGAAAGTTAGATAGATGGCTTCATTGTAACATCACAGTCCTATAAAAGAGATTAACTGCGTACAAAAGGGTATAGTAGTGGAAATAAACTGGGTATATAAGAATGTGTCACTAAAGAAATGACAACAAAACAGAGTTTCCAAGAATAAGTAGGATATTTCTTGGTAGATAAAATGAACAAGGGATTGGAAAAATTCCCAAGAATATATAGTAGTGCTAGAGTGCTTGGACAAAGACCAGGTGTCAAAATTTAAGTTGATAAATAAAAGTGAGAAAGTAGAATTTATGATAGCAGAAATAATTTAAAATAAGCGATAATAACAACTCAACATCTTGATTTAGAAACAAAGCAAGAAGATAAGGTAGAAGCTCCAAAGCAACACAATTTCTAGGCATTATTTAGTCATAATGAAAATTCTATAACTTGTTTGAAGGCATGGATAACTAATAGACAGTAAAGGAAAGAAGATACAGATTTAAAAGCACTCATGGGCGGGCATTCTTGTTTTATATTTGGCCACGTAAGAAGTCACAGATTCAGGGAAAATATCCAGAGATCTATATGGATCAAGCTCTGGAGCACATATTTCTATAAGAGTAAAGCCAATAAACAAGCCTAATACTAAAAACAAAACAACAAAACCTAGCAATGTGTTAGCATTGACTTGTGATGTCTCAAGTACATCACCAGAGAACTGTGCTCCATAGATTTTCAACGACTGACTTTTCAGCAAATGATCACCATTCTCTTCTGAGCTGCCTCTGGGGGAACTCGCACTCCAACTTTGGGTTAGCAGCCACACAAGTTCACTGTTGGCTCCATCTCCATACTTTATCCCGGATCACTTATTCTGAAGGATTAATGAAGTTCACAAACAACTGGGGTCCAATTGATAACAGGTTAGCTGGGGCAAAGTCCTCGAAGTATGTGACTTGTTGACCCCTTTGACTTTCCATAGTCTCTCCTGATGCTGCAGTCTATCAACATGCTGTCTTTTGTTGTTAGTGATTGTTTTGTTTTTTTATTTGGTTTTCTTTTTCTGATGATTTTTAATTCACTGAAGATATCCTAGAAAATGAGGAACATGATGGATAAGGAAACAAGCACGTAAGCAACCAACCTAATAACAACATTAAGAGGATTGACACAAAGAGAGGCAGTTGGAGGCGGGGGGATGGTGGCCGGGGCATGGAGGAAAGGGATATATATAGAGAGAAATATTGAGGGAGAAAAATATTGAAAAAGAGAGAACATATTTGGGATTCTGATAAGAATGGTATCTCCTGCTTTCTAGCAGAAATGCTACCGCGTTCATGGAACAGGGTTAGAAACGAAGGCCTGCTGAATAAATCTAGGGAGATGGGGGACGATCAAAACTCCAATAAAGTTCAGACAGTATATAAAACGAGGAGGACCTACCTAGATCATGCAAGCCAGCAATCGCAGTAAGTTTTCCTTCTGTGAATTCTCTAACCCATTTACTAGTAGGGACTGAAGGTGTAATCATCTCCTACAGGATGGATGGACTGCGCTCAGAGGCAGGACTGATACTGTTATAGGAAAGAGAGAATGCTGGACTTTGTGCAACCATGTTCTGGTAAATAAGACTTTAAAAATCACACTGGATGATTATTTTCCTTTGTTTAAAAACACCTTGGAACTTAAGATTTACTATGTATAGCCCATAGTTTTGCAATTCTAGAAACAAGAGTTACAAATTAAAAGTAACAGCAGTTAGTAATATATTTCCTCTTTGTATTATTTATGTTCAATGTGTGTATAAAAATTTCAGCAATCTCACATATAATATTTTAGAATCACCTTTTCACTCAATCATATCCACCGGTAAGTAAGCCAACAGAAGGTGAACTTCACTGGCTGCATGAGTGAGTAGCATGTTCAACAAATAGAAGTCTATCAGACTGTTTATGCTTGATAATCAATTTAAAGAAATACAAGAATTTAAACTAAGATATATAAATCTATAATGTACAAAATGTACAGTTTTTGTTATTAAAGCACAACACAACCAAATTCTCTAATCTATTTACTGGTATCCATTCACTGTCCTTGAGTCACTTCTAACTCATGGTAACCCTGTAGGGCAGGGGAGAACTAACCGCCCCTGAGGATTTCCTAGAGTTCAACTCTAGGCGAGGTAGAAAACCTCATCTTTCATCCACAGAGCACCAGCTGGTTTTGAACTGCTGCCCTCAAGGTTACAACACGTGTAACTCACTAAGCCACCAGAGATCCCAAAATGTCTAAATGAATGCTTTTTTTAATTGATGTCTACGTGTGGCATCACAAGGTCAATCTGGAATAACAATTGTATATGGACTATCTATTACAGTGAGTCAGAAAGTATTGCTACCAACCTACCAGTTCACATGGATGGGGATTTAACCAAATGTGCTTAAATGCGTCAAATGCACTTAAACTTGTCTCTGTGAACAGTGGGTGACTCCAGACATGCTCTGTTGAGAACACATTTGTGTTAGTCTCTTAGGATGCCTTCAGTTAAAGGTCCAATCAAAACAATGGCTTCTCAGTGGATCTCCTGGCCCAGCCAACAGGTCCGCTCAGGAAGCTATGGTGACTGTTGAATTTCCAAGGCAGTGATCTTGACAGGCATTCTCGAGGACAGGCCATCATGCAGGTGTATTAGGAAGAATTTCGAAGAAAACTTCCTCAGTAAGTACAAGCCAGAAACGTTGCCAAGTAATGCCAAGCTGTGTTTTCTATAACGATAATGAACCCTGCGTTCTTCAAAGGTAGCTAAGTCTACCTAGAGAATGACATTGGGAAAAATTACATCACCACACCTGTAGTCCTCATCTTTGCCATTCAGACTTCATTTTGTTCCCCAATCTTACAGAATATTTCACAAGAACGAAATGTGCGTCCCTTGAGGGTGCTCAAACTTCCATTTTACACAGAAGAAGGTGTTTACTGTTGTATTTCAATGTGTTGATGATTGCGTAGCAATGCTTGTATTTATCCTTGTATATAAATGTGGTAGAACATAGGTATAAAATATTTCAAGAAACCACAAAATGTCAGATGAGTAAAGATCTATCAGTAACTTCCAGTGAGGATACAAATGAATCTTTTTATTTCATACTATGAATAATACAATCATATAACTACTTTGATTAGAAGTTGAAGTAGATAAAATTCCTTTTATAGGAGAACATGCAACCCCCCACAAAAGTCAACATAAAAATGACATGTTTTCTAATATACCAGAAATTGGATTATTTTGGACTTGGTTATTTTACTGTGAATTCTTTTTGTGTCGGCTCTTTAATCTGAGAGTTTTTCTTTTCTATAGATATGACTGACAGTCTCTACAAAAATAATAAATAATTGAATATGCTTAGGTAAATGTAAAGGTATCTGATGCAAGAGGATTGAAATGTCTCTGGAATATATTCACTAAATTTTAGTTTCTGTAGGCACATTTCTATTTTTATATTTGATTTGAATATGGCCTATAGTCCTTGTCCCTTTTCCTTCTGATTTGCCTATTGAATTATTGATGGGAAAAAAGAATTCATGAAAATGTTCTCTTTGGTTTCTTTTTTTCCCCCCAGTGGAACTGTCCTCAATAAAAAGAAAAAGGTTCTATCATTTTCTTTTCATTCCACATATTCTTGGTTGGTTCATTGAATAACAAAAAGTATTATCGTCAAGTATAGGGTTATTTATGTAATAAATGGTTATTGAAGTTGTATGTAAGTTAAATATTTTAAAGTATCCCTTATGTGTTGTACAGAGCACCCCTTGATTATAAATGAGTTCTGTTCCCAGATTATAAATGAGTTCTGTTCCCAAGTCTCCTGTAAGTCTAACTTGTGGGTCTGTCAGAACAGTGAGGTATGGTTTATATCTAAAATTAGCTCCTGAACACTTACTAATTTAGAAGATCCTCTCTAACATTTTCACTTAAAATATTATCTATTTTTAATCCCACCAGTTCAAAATAGATTATTGATTCCTAATAGATTATTGATTCCTCTAGTGCTTTACTCTTATAAATAATCAGCTATCAAAGCATGTTGTTCATCTTTGAAAATGATGTGTCACACAATCCTAGCTCAGGAACTCATCTCCATGTGACTTCATTGTTTTTTACTACTTCACATAGAACACTACATTGGGAAATATTATTAATACTGCATCCAGGTCTAATCATGAAAATATAAATGACTAGTAATTGTGGCTGTCACCTAATCTTGTGTCAATTTAAGGATTAAGAGTGGAGGGGTGGGGTCTAGCCTGTCAATCTGGAGATAGCCAATGAGACTTCTGTGGACATGGCCTTCTCCTGAGAATTCTGGGAAATCTGGTACTTCTTCTTTGACGGCTGATGACCTCTCTCTCTCTTTTTCTTTGCTACTCCCTGGGATACATTGCAGAAGGCAAGCCACATGGACACAACCAGACCTCGGAAGCTGGAGAAGCCACAGGGAGACCCCTGCCAGTGTTGAGATATTTCCAATGACACTGGATCCAAAAACTTTCTACCCACTGGCCTGTGATCTTCTGCATTCAGCGTCATTGTTTCATGAGTCTGAAGAGGACTTCATAGATTAATCTCTGACACATGGGCTAATATCAGATTTATGGACTTGATCTGGTCTGGGCTGGGATGTTTCCTCAATGTTCAATTGCTCTCATATATAGATCTCTTTCTCATACACATAGGTGTGTCCGTGAATTTGTTTCTCTGGTCTACCCAGACTCACATAGTAATGTATACCATGGCTAAAGGAGAATCAAGTGGCTCTCTCATGCATAACTGCTAACCCTTCTTGGTCCTAGATATACTCAACTTCAAAAACTCTAGCCTAGCCCAAACAGATCTACTAAGGTATGAAATCTATTATAACTCACTATATTAGATCTATTCATAAAGCTTGGATAATATGTGCTTTGACAGCTATTCCTTTTTTGTCACTGTTTTCTTTTCACTCTATCATGAATTTATTATATCTACATCCATTATGGTCACTGGAAGATTGAGACTCTTTTCTGTCCTTGCGTGCCATCAGTACCCTGTCCTCAGCAGTTAACCAAAACTGTTTATTTACTGTGGAATCTAATCTGTATAACTCTGAATTTACCTATGATTTTCTTCCTCTTTAAGATAGTTGGGCCTCATTGTCTCTACGGTGCTCTCTGTAGATTATAGTGGTATTCTTGCTGGACAATTTTGGCTTTCCAAGTTCATAGCGCATGCTTGGCAATGATGCTACTAGATAAATGGGCTCAGTATCTTGAGCGGATTCCCTAAGGTTCCTTGGAACCCAGCAGCTGCTACAAATGCGTTGTACTTGATTCCCCTGGCAGGGTTCATTACGCTCCCTGCATTAACCTGTTCTCATACTGTTTTGTAAAATTCACCTGTGGTGGCAAATGGCCTTGCTTTTCAGCCAGCGATTCAGTGGATATCTTAATCTGGCATTTTCTCGTCTTCAGTTGTATATGCATATGCTGTTCTTTTGTTCTATAATTGCATGCCGTTCTTCTCATTCATTTCTGTGTGGTGAGGGAAAATAATATTTCTTGTCCTAAGAGAGGTAAAATCCTCTCTAGAGATTTTATGTTTGAAAACATTGGGCAATGTGTTTTGAGTGCATATATTTTATTTTTGGCATTTGAGAATTCATTTTCTGTCTCTGGATAAAATTGCCTGAAAAAAATGGGAGCTCAGGAAGTTAGTATGTTTCTGTTTGTGCATATATCCTCACACAAGCCCTGGTAAAACTTGAACTACTAACCACAAGGTCAGCTACTAGAACCTTCTACTGTCATAAACAGATGAGAACATCTGCTCTGGTGATGATTTAAATACTCAGAAATGCTATATAAGATATCCATGAGTCAAAATAGATTTGATGGCAGTAGGTATATCCATGTGTGTCTATCCACTGTCCATTAAATATGATTAATTTTATAGAAAATTTAGAGGAACATCTAAATAGTTATTGACCTTGTTAACTGCCATTTCATTGACATATAATTCACATATATAAATTAATGCTTCAAATAAATTAAAAAGCGATTTGCAATCATTGCCAAATTTAATTTTGGAACCTTGACTTCATTCTTATATCCATTATTATTAGCATCTCTTGTCTCGCCAACTCCCCTTGTTGTAACCCCAAAGGATCATTGATCTAGTTGCTATCTCTATTGGTTTACCTATCCTGAATTTCATATAAAGAAAATCATACAAGCATAATATAAAATGAGCAAAAAAAATAAAACAAAAAAGAATAATCTCGTTCCAAAGGAAAGCAGGAATTAATAAATATCTAGGACAATCGAAAAATGGGGTAAAGTCAAAACAAATGATAAAATGATAAATTTAAACCCATAATCCATATCTTCCATAATCCATTTTCCAAAGTGCCTTGTCTATGATCAAGATTATACACAGCCCTGGTCACCGATCCGAGGGAATTAAACCCCGAGGCACACTCCACATGGGACTCAGCAAATGGAGTTTAGCCTTTCACTTCCATCTTTGGTCCTATGTTTTTGTGATCATTGTTACGTTGTTCTTGTGAAACTGCCGTCAGTTTGGTTCTAGCTATCTTACATCAGAACAACCCACTTCCTGGTACTGTGCCATCCTCACAATCGTTCTGTTTGAGCCACTTGTCGATCACCTTGTGGAGGCCCACTGCCCCTCTGGTTTACACACAGGAAGCCTTTTCCAGGTATAAGTCTCTCCTGATAACATGTCCAAAGCACATGAGATCAAGTCCTGCCATCCCTGCTTCGAAGGAGCATCCTGGATTAACTGTTTTCAGACACATCTATTTATTTCTTAGCAGGCTATGGTACTTTGGTACTTCACCAACTCTGTAGTTCACTTTTTCTTCAGTCTTCCTTATTAAACATTCAACTTGCACATGAATATGAGGTGATTGAAAATATCATATTTGGTATTTGGGCCAGATGCACTTTAGTCCTCAAAGTCACCACCATGAATCTCATGACTATAAAGAGGTCTCGTGCAATAGTCTATCCAAGGCCATTCACTGCTAATGTCCTGACTGCTGCTTCCATGAGTATCGATTGTGGACCCACGCAAGAAGAAATCCTTACCACTTCAGCCTCTCTCTGTTCATCATATTACCGATTGGTTCAGTTGGGAGGATTTCTATTTTCTTTACATTGAGTTGTAATCCATACTGAAGACTGCAGTCCTTGAGCTTCCTCAGCAAATGCTTTAAGGGCACCTCGTTTTCAGTAAACACGTTTGTGTCATCTGCATATCACAGTATGCTAACAAGCCTCCCTCCAAATCTGATGCCCTGGGCCCCATCATATAGCCTGGTTGCTCTGATTGTTCTCCCAGCATAGTGATTCAATAAGTATGGTGAGAGGATACAACCCTGACAAACACATTTTGTGATGTTAAAACTTTGTTCTGTAGGCATGCCTGCCATATGCGGGTCCTCCATGAACACAATGCAGTGCTCTGGGGCTCCCATCCCTTACAAGGCTATCCATCCTTTGTACGGTCCACACACCTGTCACCATAGCCTTCTGTAAACCGGTGTTCAGGATGTTAGCTCTAAGACTACTTCCTCCTCTATCTTGAGCTTTACTACTTCACATCCTTCTATCACTTGGGTTAGCATCATCCTGTGTGCACTCAGCTGTCTCCTCACTTAGCTGGCTGCTTATTTAAGACAAGCCTTTAAGAACCTGGACATGATCCTTTCTGATCATTGGATCCCATTTGATTTCTTCTCTGCATTTTGCTCTAGCACCCACAGCCTCAGTGACCACTTCATGAGGGCGTGCCTGGAGCAGGACCACATCACAAGAATGAATTGTTCCCAGATTAAGGCTTACAATTAAGTGAGAACACCTTGACTGCATGTTTGATCAATTTCAAACAGAAAGACTTAGGGTATGTGTTTAATTTCTTCATTAGTAGCTTTAATGTTTTGTGTGTAAATTTGAATAATGGTTGCAATAACACTTCTTTGAATGCGTTTTCATTGTAGATATATAAATATTATCCTATCCCAGACAGCATTATACTTGAAATTTTATCTTGAAATAGCCTTTGACAATGAAAGGGATGAAGTTATTCGACTTGAATTTTGTCATTCCCAGCATAATGAGCCCAGATTGTCTGATAAAAAGTGACCAATACCAGTCCATTTCAGCTCACTGATGCCGAGAACATCGATCTTTGTGCACACTCCATTTTATTTTTTGAGGGCTTCCAATTTTCCTAAGTTCATACTTTGTCCATTCTCTCTTTTGATTATTAAGAGATGTTTGCAGCTGCTACTTCCCATTTTGAACTGCCCTCCATCAGCAAATGGAGGTCTGGAAAGCTTTAAAGCATATACATCGTTGTGGCCAACTGTAGTTTGAGAAGGCTGTTCAATCTCCGTCATAAGAGCAATTTGAATGCCTTCTGATCTGAGGGACTCAACTTCTTGCACTATATCTGACAGTGTTCTACTGAGATTCATGTGATTTTAAGTGGTTAATTCCTCCTAAATGGGAAACCTATTGCTTCTTAGTAGTGTTTTCAGTCTGGAAGCTCTGCTGAAACCTGAGCACTGCTGGTGGCCCTGCTGGTCTTTGAAATATGGTGACATATCTGCTAGTATCACAGGAGAGTGGAAAGCATCGCAGCAAAGCCAGGTCATGGCCGTACACCAATAGCCTCCTTTAAACATTAATATCGGAGCGACATTTTGGGCACATTTACACAGCAAGTTATATCTCATTAGACACTCGCAGCACAAGTTACTTACTTTTTAAAATCACTTTATTGGGGGTTTATACAAGTCTATCACAATCCATACATACATTAATTGTGTAAAGAACATTTGTACACTCGTTGCCCTCATCATTCTCAAAATATTTGCCCTTGGCATCAGCTCCTTATTTTTGCCCCTCCCTACCCTGCTGCCCTCTCCTTCATGAACCCTTGATAATTTATAAATTATTCTTTTGTCATATTGGCGTTAAAAATTAATTGCATTCATCACAATGTGCCATTTTCTTTCACTGTGCTTTGCTTGTTCCATTTCCAGTTCTCTGATTTCCCTGCCCCCTTATCGTCTCAATTTGAGAGTTGTAGACTTGGTGGCATCACTTTCCCGGCATTTAAGTAGTACCACATCCATCTCACAGGCGTCATTGGGTTGATTCTGACTCATAGAAACGCACGTACAACACCGCCTGGTCCTGAACCAGCCTCACAATGGTTCTTATGGTTGAGGCCACTGTTGCAGTCACTGCAGCAATCTCTCTGATTCAGGGTCCTCCTTTTTCTTTCACTGTCTCTCCACTTTACCAAGCATAATGTCCTTCTCCAGGGATTGTCTCTCCTAGCAACTTGTCCAAAGTACCTGAGAAGTCCCATCATCCTTGACTCTAAGGAACATTCTAGTTGAACTTCTTCCAAGACACATCTGATTATTCTTTTGGCCATCTATGGTACTTTCAATATTCTTTGTCAGCACCATGCTTCAAATGCATGAATTGTCTTTGTTATTCTTTATTTGGGATTGAATCTTATAAGTAATGACTTTGATTTGAGGTACCTCTTTGTAATTTGGCTGATCTCGGGATAAGCTCAGTGTTAGCTTAAATACTGTCCTGGGTGGTTGCCTCCGGAAGTCCTCGATTCACTACTATTCAAACCTATCTAGCTTTTTTTCTCTTTCTCGATCATTTCAGTTCTGATTAACATCCCTCCACTTTGAATCTGAGACCAGCTACTGGGACTGAAGAAAGGTCCGAGTTGATTGCCAGATACCATCTCGTCCTGGTCTGAGTGGAAGCGGTTGTGGTGGCTCTTGTTGTTGTGTGTCTTCTCTGTGTTTTGGCCAGTTTCTTACTGATTTGTCCCTGACTCTGTGGAGGAGTGGATTGTTTAAAGTGGCTCTTCCAGTCAAAGTATCTTCAACTCCCATCAAAGACTTTTTCCTGCATGGATCTGGCTAAGAAAGTGGGGGAAGACACCAATATAATGCACCTGTGAGTAATTGTTAATGATACTCTGTGCTTGTCAGCCTGCTGGGCATAAAATGAGCTCTCTCAGAAGTAGGGGGGTGGGGGGTGTCTTACTACTAACAAGAGCCAGGAATGGAGCACAACCTGAGATGCTTATGCAGTGAGCCGCCTCGATCCAGAAGAGGACTGAGATATCAGTGGAACAGAGCATGAAGCAGTGGTGGACTTCCCAGCCCACAGAGCAAGCAAACCTTCGTGCTTTTGCACAAGAGACTGGCTTATAGAGTGACGTGACTCCGGGCACTTCATTGGGAGCTGCTCTAGCTGATCCTGGGAGGAGGAGCTGAGTGTCCAGGTTGCGGTTACCAGAGTCCTATGCCTCTGGGGCATTAAATCATGAACAAGGGTTTCCTAATCCACAGAGTTTGAGCTGAAGGGCTTTGGGTTGAGTTTACAGCACAAATCCACGTCCTTTGGGCATTTATTAGCAGCCCTGAAAGAACTTTGTGACACATTCTGACTGAGCACTGTAGAGCATTCCCTACATGCATTGCATCTGTTAACTTCCTTCATAAACCCCTGTGGTAGTTACATAACCTGGTGTTAAATTTGTATTTGAGAGGATTAAGAGCGAAGGGGTGGAGTCTACTCTGTCAATTGGGTCATAGCCAATGAGGCCTGTGTGGGCGTGATCTTCCCCTGGGAATTCTGGGAACTCCAATTTCCTCCTCAGAGGTGGGAGAGTTTCTCTCTCTGCTGACCCCTGGAAGACACGCTACTGACAAGACACATGAAACTACACTAGTGCCTTTAGCTGGAGAAGCCACAGGGAGACCCCTGCTGGTACTGAGATGCTTGCACTGCCACTGGATCCAAAGACTTTCTACCCACTGGTCTGTGATCATCCTGCATAGGGCATCATTGCATGTGTTCTGTGAGTCTGGAGAGGACTTTATAGATCGATATCATGGACTGGACTGGGTTGGGATGTATTCTTAAAGTACAATTATCCTTTAAATAAACTCTTATACACATATGAGTTTCTATGGATGTGTTACTCTAGTCTACCTGGACGAACACAACCCTTTAATTATGAATATAGTTTTTCAGTTATGTGTGGCCTTTTAAATGAATTCTAGGATCTAGATTAAAATATAATCTTACTTGAGACAGAACACAGGTACAAAAGTTTGTTTTTTTTTAATTTGTAGTGGCATAGAATTGTTTATTTTTCTGAAAGAGGGCAGTAGGCTGGGTAAGTTTTGGAGTTTCTGGATGGATATTACAGATGTATACATTTGTAGGGACAGAGAAACATATCTGTATATGCATGTAAATACATAAGCATATGTATTTACCTATATATAGTCATTGAATACCCAAATATGGAAACAACTACATAATAATCAGATACCTTCCAGGACTGGTTTTCTGAAAGCTTAGATCCATAGTCTCATGTGGCAACTCAGTCAATTGGTAAAATAGAGTTCACAAAATCTTGATCTGCATCCTAGTGAATTGAATAGCATCTAGGGTCTTAAAATCTAGCCAGCAGGCATCAAAGATATAACAACTGGTCTACTTTCCAGTACAATATCCCATGATTCAGGATAAAGTGTAGGAATCCACTTTTGCCTCTCGTGTGGATGGTTTGGAAGAGTTCGGGTAGTGTAATGTTCATGTGTTGGTCAGAAGTTTTATAGTACTAGCCACTCCAAGGAAGAAAGATGAGCTTTTCTACTTTCATAAAGAGTTACAGTTTTCAAAACTCACAAGGGCAGTTCTGCTCTATAGGCAGCTCTGTCCTATAGGGTTCCGATGAGTTCTCATTGATTCTGATGGCAGTGAGTTTTTGGTAGATGAATCTAGCACCCCTTCTGGGATGACATCACCTACTTTGGGAAATATACTAATATGCCTATATTCATCCACATCCCCTCAAACACTAATCTTAATTTGGTTGTGCTGTATATAGTACACACATTGAAAGTAATTTTTCTATCAACAAAAGGCTCTAATATCTAAAGCATACTTCCCCTCCCCCCTTCTTGATAACCATAATAAGCATTGGTTTCTCTCTCTATGTATAATATGTAATATGTTATATGATATATAAATAACACATAAAATAATGTAAAATACATTATATATTTTATGTATTATAAATATATATATATTTATAACATATGGTATATAGGATACAATACATACTATATATTGTTTTCTTCTTATAACAGAGGAGATATACATGCATGCATGTCTAAAAATAGATATATACTACATTTATAAAAGAACTTTTTACTCTTTGTCCTTATATGTTGGACCTATTTTACTTAGCATTAATTTCTCCAGGCATTTCTATGTTTTATATATATATATATATATATATATATTATGGATCCATCATTAATCTTTATGAATATGTAGTATAACCTTTTATTTTATGTAATGAAATTTACTTTTTCAACCATTGATAGGCACTTCAATTGTTTCCATTTATTTGCTATTATGAATAAAGGTTAAATGAATGTAGCAGCCATATATCAGTTCAGGGAATTATATTTTGGTCTCAGGTATATATAAACCTAGGAGTGAAATTGCTAGATGATATGAGAGGGTATCCCTGAAAGAAAACAGAATTGTGCTGGGCAGAGGAGCTTTTGTAGTATGCATTTTTCCCACTAGGTGAGCATCTGGCAACTCACTCTGAGTTAGTGTACCAGTGGCATAGCCTAGCAAAGTTCTCTCTGGTCACAGTGATATTTTTGTAAAAGCAGTTTCACTGGAACTACATTTTTTTTGTGTGATGGCTGATTTAAGAGAGCAGCATGCAACTGTGACATTTTGTTTCTTGCTCAGGAAAAATGACACAGAAACTGTTGTGATGCTGAACACAGCTTAGAGGGACAGAGCTATGGAGAAAACGCAAGTGTATGAGTCATTTCAAAAACGATGTTGATTGATGACAAACCTTGTTCTGGACATCCATCAACTTCCTGAATGGACAAAAACGTTGAAAGAATTCATGCACTGTGCTCACAGTCTGATGATGGACTACTGAAGAGATGGGGAAATTATCTGGACTCTCTCCGAACTCAGTTGAGCAAATGTTAATGGGCGATTTGGGAGGAAGGGTAACTGTTAAATTGTGTCTGGGTTCTGACTGATCAGGAAAAAGAGCATTGAATGGAAACATGTCGTGCTTTGAAAGAACAGCTCTGAAGGAGCCCAGACTGCTTTTCCAAGGTCATTATCGGTGATGCGTAATGGTGTTATTACAACCCTGAAAGCAACATCAGTCAAGCCTGTGGAAAGCACCATTGTCGCTGACCTCAAAAAGGCTGTCAGCTGAAATCAAAGGTCAAGATGATGCTCATTGTTTTTCCCGATGTGAGTGGAATAGTGAATTTGGGGTTTGCTTCACCAGGTCAGACTGTTCGATTTAGAGGTTTTGAAAAGATTGCATAACAGATTACAACCAAAAAAAAAGCCCTGATTTATGGCAGACGGGGAACTGATTTTGCCACTACGATAACGCGTCTGCTCACTCAGTCATCTCAGTGTGCCAGTTTTGGGTAAAAAACCAGCATGTCACTCTTGCCCCAAGTACTTTACCCACCTGACTTCATTCCGTGGGATTGCTTTTAGTTTCTGTGAATGAAAAGGGACATGGAAGGACAGGGATTTGATGACACAGAAGTGGTGAAGAAAAAAAATCATGGAGGTGTGGTCAGCTATCCAAACAGATGCGTTTGAAAATGTTACCAAGAATGGAATCACAGATTTGACAAATGTATTAAGTTTAATGGAGAGTACTTTGAAAATAAGGTTGTCTTGTAAAAAGAAAAAAAATTAAATACATAGCATTGAAAAAAATTCCTTTTTGGGGGGACACCCCCTCATAAGAGGGTTGTACTAGATCTAGTTTAAGACACCATCATATCATTATCTGCAGTGGTTTTACCATCTTATAGAACCACCAGCAATGGATGAGGTTTCTAATCTATCTGTCTACATTCTTACCAATATGTGTGATTGTTTTCTATGATTGTGAATGTGTTTTTCATTTTTAAAATTTTATCGCTCTATTTTATCAGGGATGAGACAGTATTTCACTGTACTTTAATCACTCTAATGACTATGGATCATGAATATCTTTTTATATGTTGGCTACTTGTATGCTTGCTTTCATGAAATTTCTTTTATCTTATTATTGAGTTATAAGGATTTTCTATAACTTTTAGAGATTAGACACTTATTGGATAAGTTGTTTCCAAAGGTTACTTTTTCATCTATAAATTCTCTTAATGTTTTTGATGACCATAAATTTAAATGTTTTATGAGGTCTCATAGCTATATTGTCTTCTTTGTGTGAATTTTTAGAAAAGGAAATTTATTCTTACAATCCATGAATATGAGAGGCTTACATTTTTGTAGGTTCCTTTAATCTTCTATTGAACTGTTTTATAATTTTCATTGTATAACTTTTTGGGGACCATGATTAGGTTAGTTTCTAGTGATTTCTCTGACTTGGATATTGTTGTTATTGTTTTGAATTCGTTTTCAGCATATAGGTGATATCTGTTCAAACAATGTTCAGCAATACATATATAAATGGTCTTATAAAGTTTTTATTTTTCCTTTTAAAGGACAGGTGCTCTCCCTTCATTTGTTATTTCTGTATGGAGTTTGAACAGTAGTAGCACTGAACTCTGTGTGAGTTACTGGCAAGTGAGGCAGAGAATATGGCTTTGACTGTGACCTTGGGGTTGGGGGATTCTGGTGAGCTGGTGGTAGTGACAATGGGAGATATAGTACTAGAGGGTCTGTTGGGTAGGGTTAAGGTTTGTAAGACTAAGATACTTCTGTTGCTGAGGTGGGTAGAAAGCAGGTGGGCAGGGCTTGGACCTTCTCCCTCTCTCTACTAACTGCTTTCATTACACATGTCTGCACTTCATCCTGCCTCTGGGAGCCGCTTTAACTCAGGAAGGACAGCAGCTGCAGGAGCAGGACCACCGAGGAGGACAGGAAACATCCTCCCATAAAGTTTAATACAGTGTCCATCCACCTTCTAAATACGTGTCTTATCTCACAGATCCTATGGTTGATTTTAAATGAGCGTTCAAGTACTGTGAGTTAGTGTAGAAAAACCCAACTGATTTTTGTGTGTAGATCTTGTACTCTGCCATTTTGTTAAATAATTCTATTAGCGCCAATAATTTTCTTGTTAGGGCCTTCTCTGTAGAGGACTACATCATCTGAAAATATAGTCTTACTTATTCCTTCCCAATATTAATACATTTTATTTCTCTTTCTCTTCTTATTTCTTTGACTACAACTTGCAGTAAAAACCTGAATAAGGGTAGTGACTAGGCGTCTTTATTTTGGTGCTGTGGAAAAGAGAAGGTTCTCAGCCTTGCACTATTAAGAATAATGTTAACTATTTTTGTCATATTGTTGCAAATCTTTACTCCTATTTCCAATTTGCTCAGTTTTTACCAGAAATAATGTTGAATTTTACCAAAAGCCTTTTCTGCATTAACTGATATGATTATACATATAGTTCATTTCCTTTTTGTGATTTATATGTTATTTATATGGTTATTTATATGATTACATAGATTAATTTTTTATGGTTGGACCACTCTAGTAATAATGGTATAAATCCCAATTGATCATGAGGTAGGGTATTTTCATTTGCTTTTGGATACATTGTTGAAATCTGTTGACTAGAATTTTGTTGAAAATATTACCATCTATGTTCTTATAGAGATACTGGTTTATAACCTTGATCTCTTGACTGCTGCAGCCATAAGCATTGATTCCTTAACAACTTCAGTCATTTGTCCATGTACCGTGATATTACCTGTTGGCCCAGTTGTGAGGACTTTGGTCTTCTTTACATTAATTCCTAATCCATACTGAAGGCCATAGTCCATGAGCTCTATGGGCAAGTGCTTGCAGTTCCCCTAACTTTCAGCAAGTTTGTGACATCTGCATATCGCAGGTTGTTAATAAGCCTTCCTCCAATCCTGATGCCACTTTCTCCATCAGAAAAGCCAGCTTCCCTGATTACTTGTTCAGTGTGCAGAATGAATATATATGGTCAGAGGATGCATCCCCGACTCATGCCTTTTCTAGTTTAAAACCAGGCAATATGCCCTTGTGCTGTTTGCTCAACTGATTCTTAATCCATGCACAATGTCCTTAGGTGCACAATGAAATGCTCTGGAATTCCAGGCTTCTCAAAGTTAACAAGCCTAGTGTATTACAGCCCACAATATCAAATGTCTTTGGATGGTAAATAAAACACAACTAAACATTTTCCTGATGTTCTCTGTTTTGATCTAAGATCCATCTAACATCAGCAATGATATCCTTGTTCCATGTCCTATTCTGAATCTGGCCTGAACTTCAAGCTGTTCTCTGTCAATGTATTGCTTTAACCATTGTTGGATGATCTTTAGCAAAATTTTACTTGCATGCAGTCATCAAAGATACTGTTCTATAGTTTGAGCATTAGTTGTGTCAGCTTTCTTATGAATGGTAACAAATATGGATTTATTCAAGTCAGTTGGCCAAGTAGCCGTCTTCCAAATTCCCTGGCAAAGACAACTGAGTGCTTCTAGTGCTTCATCAGCTTGCTGAAACATTTCAATTGGTATTCAATCAATTCCTAGAGCCTCGTTTTTTGTTTTTGTTTTTTGCCTAATGCATTCAGTGCAGCTTGAACTTCTTGCTTCAGCACCATTGGATCTTGCTCATATGCTACCTTCTGAAGTGGTAAAATACTGACTAATTCTGTTTGATACAGTGACTGTATCCCTTTCCATCTTCTCTGATGCTTCCTGCATCTTTCAACACTGCCCATGGAACCTTGTAATATGCTACAATCTTGCAACTGGAGGGCTGGCTTTTCCTTCAGTTCCTTCAGTTTCAGTATGTCCTTCCATTTTGTTTCTCGCACATTTCCTTATAATATTTGACTTCGTCTTTTTTAAGATGCCCTTTGAAATCTTCGGTTCAGCTCTTTGACTTTATCCTTTCTTCCATTTGCTTTAGCTACTCCATGAGTGAGAGCAAGTTTCAGAATCTCTTCTTATATTCTCTGTGATCTTTGCTTTCTTTACTGACGTTTCCTTTGCCTTCTTTATGAATGATGGCCTAAATGCCCTTCCACAGCTCCTCAGATAGCTTGTCATTCATGTTAAATGCATCAAATTTGTTCTTGAGATGGTCTCAAAATGCAGGTCATATTTGGCTCTGCTGCAATTTTTTTAATTTTCAGAGCTAAAACCAGGCCATGGGTGACTACAGAACAGACCATCAATTGCTCATATGTATTTCAAGATAAAGCTGAAGCTAAAGTAACACCAAAGTAAGCTTGAAATATGGTAATCCCCTTAAATATATTTTTCTTATTCAAAATTGTCTGAAAAAGTCTAGGTACCTGACTATTCTATATATATATATTTAAAGCCACTTATCAATTGCAAGCAAAACAGCCTTCTGTTTTGTGTGTATTGTTTTGTTTTTGGTGTGTTATTGCTTATATAACCTCCTTGGGGAAGAACAGTAGATTACTGCAGGTATACCGTTCACCTGGTATCTAGCTGACTTTACATATTAGTTCTATAGCTTGTAAGTTTCTCAGTATCCCTGTGTATCTCCTTCTTAGGTCTAAAAATACAGCGTTACATCGCTTCTGTCTGAAATTTACCTTTGTCCCTACTATTACATTATTATTGAACATATTTATGTATGTATGGATATATATATATGTGTTTATATGTACATGAAGTTAAGTAAGAAGCTCAAAAATGTTTTTATTTAAAAAATGGATCCAGGAATTGACAAAGTAACAGTTGAATTATTTCATAAAAGAATGAATGTGAAAACTTATCCATCTATACCAGGAAAATTGAAAATGAGATACCTCATTAACTGACTTCAAGAGAGCTACAATTTTTCCTATTCCAAAGAAAGATGATCCAACAGAATGCAGAAATTATTTGACAATATCACTCATTGCACAGGCAAGTAAAATTTTTCTCAATATAATTTAAAATATTTCAACAGTATAAAATCAAGGAATTGTCAGAAATAAATCCACATGTACAATGAGAAACATCATTGACAATATCAAGTCAATTTGAGCAGAAAAAAGAAAATACCAGCAAGATATTGATCTCTGTTTTACTGAAAATGCAAAATCATTCCATAAGTGTTACAGCCAAGAAATCCCTATGAACCAATGGTGCTCTGTAAAACACGTGAGCTCAAGGAGTCAGAACCAACTCAGACTTGATGGTCAATGCTCTAAGCCAGTATGGGTAGACCATGATCTCAGTAATTTTACAGATATAATCATGTATAATTTTGAGATATGATTTTATCAATCAATCAGTTGGAAGGGGAGGGTTTCTTTTGGGGGTGTTGTGGGGGGTAGGGACGGGATGTGGCCTGTCCTAGTGGTGTGGTTATGCGGCTAACTCCAAGGTCATCAGCGAGAACCCACCAGGTGCTCCAAAGGAGAAAGATGGGAGTCTTTCTGCACCTGTCAACATTCTGTCTCAGAAACCCCCAGGGGAAACTCCCCCTGTCCTATGGGGTGGTCATGAGCTGGCATGCACTTGGGAGCAGTATGGTAGGTTGAGTTTGGGCCTGGGTTCAAAGCTCTCACATTCTTTGTCAGTCCTGCACTCTAGTTATCTAAGCTCAAGTTCTTGGAGAAATCTTTAACCTGTCACCTGACCTGCAATTTGCATAACACACTACATTCAATTTGCATAACAGCCTCATGAGCCAATAGCTTGCCATATAATGTGCATACTTTGAATGTATCAGATCCTGCAGCCACGGGAGTCAACAGAAGTCCCTAGGCTCATGCCTGAAACATGGATTTGGGCATTGCTAGCCTCCACGATCACAGGACACATTTCCATGAAATGAATCTCTTTTTATTTATATATATGCTTATGCTCCTCTTATGAACTCGGCCTAAAAATAGATGAACTTAAAAAATACTTCAGTTCTAGTATGAAGAACTTTCACAACTCAATATATAAGCCTGGAAAACAAGCACAAGAAATAATGAGTTTTGACACAGAAAAATTAAAATGACTGTCATTACCATATGATGAGCGATAAATTTAGAGGGGTTTTATATCATGTATACTTATTGCTGCTATTAATATGTTCTAAATATAGTTCCATAAATTTCTTATAAAATTGAGATTTAAATTTAAGTCTGGGATTTATTGATTAATTCAGCAAATATTTATTGAAATCCTATTGTATATAAAGCACTGCTCTAAATCCTGGGATATAGTAATAAGTAAACCAAATTAAGCCCCTGGTGAGATGGAGCTGACATGTAAAACTTAAAAAACCAACAAAATCATTTTATTTTACTTATACAGAAACAAAGAACATAAATTATTAACAGCAATGTGTTGAAATGAATGAACATTTATAGTTTTTTGGCAGTAACAGTAGTGATTCCTTCATGTTTTCTTTTGCTATTTTAGGACAGACAACTGATCAAAACAAAGGAAATCTTAATTACAGAGAGAAAGAAACTTTTTGTTTAAGTGCGTGTATTTTGTGCATGTGCCTCTTTAAAAATGTAGATCAAATACAAATAAGTATCTCAAGGCATATACAGACCACACAGACTAGTAAATATTAAGAATACATTCTATATCATAATATGTAAGTCCAACAATATTTTCCCTAAGACTGTCAATGATAGATATAATAATATAGTAACTCATTAAGTGAAACAATGTATAGTAACAACACTATACTATACTATATATTGGATCACCTCATTCCAATGAGTAATCTGTATAACCCTATGCACTATTTCCCTGGAGAGAGATGAGTCTTCATTGGGCTGCTAACTGTAAGATCAGCTGCCTAAATCCGCTAGCAGCTCCTGGGAGGAATGTGACCCCATGCACTCATTTAAGGATTGGTACCCTCTGAAAATCTAGTCTGTGTGAGTCAAAGTTGACTCAATAACTGTGGGTTTCATTTTGGAGAGTTTGATACTTGTAGATAATTTTTGTTTTACCCCCTTTGCATAAATGTTTTAAACAGAAAGAACACAGGGTATTTTAAATTTTGGAAAATAGTTATTAAATTATACAACTGTAGCATTTTATATATATATAATTTTTAGACTGGGGAACAAAGACACGAAAATAATGGGAGTCAGGGTTAGGAAGGAATCAAATAAAATTAAAACAAAACTGAAAGATATATAGATATTTTCTCTGATAAGATCAGAATTTGGATTTTGCATGAATATTAAATGTTCCTACAACTGTAAGTTACATATAATACTAAGTGAATTTAAAAGAATGAATAAAAAATCTGTGAATCTATAACAGTTTCACTTTCTTCAGATTTTAGGGGGAGGGGAGAGCTTCTCATTAATGTAGTGTAACACTTTCTTTCACTTTGTAAATAAATGATTTTCTTGAGTGTCACATCATCTCCTGTTGAGAGGAAAATCTATTCTCACATAGATACAAATGGTATGATATGACCAAGAAGTCAAAATTACAGAAATGTAGAAATGACAGATTGTGTTTTTTCTTTATTTAATGTCACTCATAAATGAAACTAACAGTCCCTGTACAGATTTGGGGATATGGCATTTGAAAGAGTACACAGTATTAATGCCATCATCGCTTACTCTTTGAGTCACAATAACAGGAATACCAAGACATGAGGAAAGATCTCATTGATTTGGAAATGTAACCCGCGTGTTCCTAGTTCAACCATTCGGGGACCATTTTCATGCATATTTCTAATTTATTTCTCTGTGTTACATGTGTACTGCCAGGTACAAACCTTAAGGATTTACTACTTAACATCTCATCTTTCTTTCAAGTCTCAAGGTTTTCATATGCAAGGAGAATTGATTTATTCTTCAGTGGTTAATATTTTTAAAAAGATTTCATTATATTCCCACATGATGCTCATTCATATATTCTACAGCATTCTAAATGTCTGGGATAGGAAGACTGATGAAACATTGCCACTGTTTTTGCTATTCTCATATACTGTTGAGGGATATAGTTAAAAATATAAATAATGATGCATTTTGTAAATATGTTTTAAAATGCTTGAAGAAATAAAGGATGATGGATACTACAATTTAGCATACTCCTTAATACTATAGCCCTCTACTTTTTTTCTAAAGAAATGTATAAGCTAAAAATTAATTAAGAAAAACTAATCTGTGAGAGCCAGAGAATTCTGTTATTCTGTAATTCCGCCTGGCCACTAAACATGTAAGCAGGTATCTGCTAGGGCTTATAATTGTTCTTTCCCTCTAATTAGTGGTGAGATTCAAATAATATAACAACCTGTCAACTGCCCAAATGAGCATTTAAAATTTTAGATGATATACCAAAAGTAGTTTATTAGTTCACACAGTCAATGCTATTTATGCATTTATATATTTATTCATTAATGGTTAGTACTCTTTTTTCCCTAAAATGTCATGATGTGCTTACTAAAGAACAATAAAAGAGGTACACACAACTATATTGCTATAAAAACAGTTTTAAAATGTTGATGAAAAAATAATACCTGACCAAAAAAACAGTAACACTGTTATACAAGGTATTCCCATATTGCTTCTTGATGGATGTCTTCACTTGCAATATTCAGCTATCTTTTCACTATAGGAGTAGGATCCCATTCCCGATTGGAGAATAGCAGTTATGTTTGATATATTAGAAACAGGTGATTTCTCTTTTCTGAATATAATGGGTTCATCTTTGATAAACTCCTGCTTCTGCTGAATTTACAGCTGTTCTGACAACATGAGCTCTTTGAACATTGTGCTAGTTACATAATTTGTGTCAACTCGGAGGTAATCTAAAAGTGTATTAACCTGTCCATCAGGTCACAGCCCGATGGTGCTGCCCTATGGGCATGGCCTTCTCATAAGGAGGGCCAGGGAGCCCCCCACTTGTTCCTCCATCCTCCTCCTGCTGCTGACCCACATAGGTCAGCTGCACTATACATCCAAAGGACTCGCAGCTACCAGTCTGTGATCTACTGCATTCTGCATCTCTACGGGTCACTGCATGAGTCTGAAGAGGGACTTATGGACTAGTATCAGACTTATTGACATAAGCTCAATGAGTATGGGATGTTTGTTTGATATATAATTGCTTCTTGGTACTAAGCTTTCTCGTATGCATATGTGAGTGTCTCTGGATTTGTTTCTGTAGTCAACCCAGCCTAACACAAACACTCTCAGGAATTACATAGTCTACCTCTAATATCTTGTGGGAATTGGGGGCATAACCCAAAGCTAACATGATTGATAGTGTAGGCCCCTCTGTGTGGCACTTTATCTCTTTAAGTTATATGTTTGTTTACTGGGATAAAAAATGCAAGAGAATGAAAGGGTAGTATTTCATCAAGAGTATAACCAGGTTTACAAAATGAATAAATCTGTAGTACAAGCATAGTTCCATCTATTTTTATACTGGTGGATGTAATGATCATTACAATAAGTTCTTAGAATATGCTGTTGTGCAAATGACCATTAAAAAAGAGTAAGGGGTATAAATTTGTGATTTCCTCATTGGGTGGCTGCCGAGCAGCTCACTATATAGAGAACCTTGAATAAAAATGCCATTTTAGGTCTTTGCTGCCTGATACTGATCCCTTTGACACCTGTGATCACACAGGCTGGTGTGCTGCTTCCATGTGGGCTTTTTTGCTTCTGAGCTAGATGGCCACTTGCTTATCTTCAAGCCTTTAAGACCCCAGATGCTATATCTTTTGGCAGCCGGGCACCATCAGCTTCCTTCACCACATTTGCTCATGCAACCATTTGTCTTCAGTGATCATGTCAGGGAAGGTGAACATCCCTGAGTACCGTGTTAGTAGAACAAATTGTTTTTGTGTTGAGGGAGTACTTGAGTGGAGGCCAATGCCCATCTGCTACCATAATACTTTATAAATAAATATATGCATGTAGCTCTATCCGCCTGCCATTGTAAATACATATATTTACATGTATACATGACTGTATTTAGACCTCTATAACTGTCCAATGCCTCCCAGTTCTTTCCTCTATTTCCTTTTACTTTCCCACATTCCACTCTTATGTTCAGCCTTCATTCAGGTTTGGGTAAATCCTCTGGGCCACATTGACCTTGATCGAGTCCCCCAAGCATCCTATGGCCTCCTCATCATCAGTTTTAGATCACTTATTCTTCCCTTGTTCCTGGGTTTGTTGGGACCCCACTTTTCCCCATATCTCTCCCTTTTCTGTGTGTCTCCCCCAAGAACCATCAGTCCCCTCCCTCCACCTCCAAGCATCGCCACTCTCACCACTGTTGCTGAAGGGATCATCCACTGTGGATTCCCTGTGCTTTCAGTTGATATCTGTACTAGTGTACATCCTGTGGTCTAGCCAGATTTGTAAGGTAGAATTGGGATCATGATAGTGGGGTGTGGTGGGTAGGAAGCATGTAAGAACAAGAGGACAGTTGTATGTTTCATCCTTACTACACTGCAGCCTGACTGGCTCATTTCCTCCCTGTAACTCTTCCATAAGGGAATGTGCAATTGCCCACAGATGGACTTTGTGTCTCCAGTTCCCACTCCCCCTTATTCACAATGATATGATTTTTTTTCTGATGATGCCTGTTACCTGATCCCTTAGACACCTCGTGATCACACAGGCTGGTGTGCTTCAACCACGTGGATTTTGTTGCTTCTGAGCTAGATGGCACTTGTTTGCCTTCAAGCCTTTAAGACCCCAGATGCTATATCTTTTTTAAAAAAATTATTTTATTGGGACTCAGACAACTCTTATCACAATCCATACATGCATTGATTGTGTAAAGCACACTTATACATTCATTGCCCTCATAATTCTCAAAATTGGTACTATATCTTTTGATAGCCAGGCACCATCAGCTTTCTTCACATTTGCGTATGCACACATTTGTTTTCAACAATTGTGTGGGGAAAGTGAGCATCATGGAATGACAGTTAAATAGAAGAAAGTACTCTTGCATTGTGGAGTATTTGAGAGGAGGCCCAATGTCCATGTGCTACCTTAATACTAAATCTATACATATATGCACATATTTCCATATCCTCATATATAAATATATTTACATATGTACATGCCTTTATTTAGATCTCTATAAATTCCCTTTGCCTCCGAGCTCTTTCCTCTATTTCCCTTTACTTTCCTCTTGTCCCACTCTCATGTTCGGCCTTTATTAGGGTTTCAGTAATTCCTCTTGGTTACATTACCCTTGGTCATGCTCTATCAGGCCTCCTACACCATCCTCACCACTGATTTGGATTACTTGTTGTTCCCTTGTCCCTGGGTTTGTTAATACCACAATCTTTCCCCCTACCTCCCCCATCTCCTATGTCCCCCAGAACTGCCGGTCCTGTTGCTTTCTCCTCCAGATTGTTCATCCAGCCTATCTTATTTAGACAGATCTACAGAAATAATAACATGCACAAAAACAAGACAGAGCAAAACCAAGCAACAAAATAAAATAAAACAATCCAATGACAAAAAGCAAAACAGAACACAACAACAAGAAAGAAAAGCTTGTAGTTAGTTCAGGGACTGTTTGTTGGCCTTTAGGAGTGTTTTCCAGTTGAGTCTGTTGGGGTGCCAAGCCCTGGCCCCAAAGTCTATTTTTCGTATTCCCTGGGGACTTCGTTGCTCTTTTCCCCTTGCTGTTCTGTTCCATGCCCTTAGTATTTTGCCTCAGTGTGGTGGGATCAGGTTGGGCGGAATTCCCACACTGTGTCTCCACTGTTGTACCCTGTAGGGCTATGGGTCAGTGAGGGATGTCATGTCTCATAGTGGGGCTGTCCAGATGGTCCTCTCTGTGGATTGTCCGCTCTGAGTAGGAATATTGTCCTTAAGGCCTAGATGCATTGCACTCTCTCTTCCTCCCCATTCATTTGCTCCCATGTTCTCTGATCAGACATGTCCCTTCCCCAGAGATGCATACTCAGTGTTGTCTCTGAAATAAATTATTTTCGGGGGGAGGAGCAGATGTCCATGTAGTTGGATTGGGGCTGGCCCCACAGACCTCTCCACTGGTTTACTCCATGCCGGCATGTTGCATTCACACCTTGTTGCAACAGGTGGAAGTCTGGTCCCTCTTTCCCTGTGGAGAAATATTTTTAAAAATTTCTCCCCTTGGGTGGGTTAGACAAACACTTATTTCTATAATCAATATCTTCTCTGTGGTCCATCTTTTCCACAACAAATACCAAGTGTTGCAGCTGAAAAGCACTCAGAGCAAAACCTATGTACAACAGAACAAGCCTCTGTCCCGCCCTGTGACATCTTCACAGTGATTCATATGTTTGAGCCCATTGTTGGAGGCTTTGTGTCAATCCTGCTCATTGAAGATCTTCCCCACTACTTAATGAGCATGATGTGCTTCTCCAGGGGCAGGTACTTTTGGACATGAGATGAAGTCTTCTGAATCTTGACTTTAAGAAGCAAGATTGCTCCTGCCTGTCCTTCTTACTTCTTTGTTCTTTGACACAAAGTCCATGGTCCTTACGATAATCTCTCTAGCACCACAATTCAAAGGTGTCTCTTCTTTTTTGGTTTTCCTTATTCAGTGTCAAATTTTCAAATACATATGAGGTGATTGGAAATACTATGGATTGGTTAGGCACACCTTAGTCCTCAAAGTACCTTCCTTGCTTTGCAATTCTTTAAAGAAGTCGTACGCAGGCAGATTTAGCCAATGCAATATGTCATTGGATCTGTTGGTGTTTTTTTCCATGAGCAATGCTTGTAGAACCAAGCAAGATGAAATCCATAACAATTCCCATCTTTTCTCCGTTTATCATGATGTTACCTATGATTCAGTTGTGAGGCTTTGGGTCTTCTTTACATTGAACTGAAATCCTGATGGCAGCAACCCTTGATCTTCATCAGCAAGTGTTTCAAGTCCTTATCTTTCAGCAAGCAAGGTTGTATTATTTGCATATTACAGTTTGTTAAAATACCACCCTGTCATCTAATGCCACATTCTTCATATAAGTCGGCTTCTCTGAAACATTAGACCACATATTTTCATAATTTCAAATAATTCCATTGTTCCCTATGTGATTAGACTTGTTGTTCTTATACTTGTTGGTAGGTGTTATCCACAATGATCTTTCATGCAATAGAATTCCACACAGCCCAGCGCTACAGCACGATGACAAGTCTCCATGATTGAGACTATTATTACAGTCACTGGGTTCCAAGAAGATCTGCCTCGTTTTTACTGACCCTCTACTTTACCAAGCAGGATGTTTTTTTCCAGGGACTGGTTTATCCTGATAACATGTCTGGTATGAAGTTTATTGTGCCAACCTGGCCGATAAACACGTATGGCATTAATTAAAGCGCAGAGAGATAAATGGCTTGGTGAGCCTCGCCTTTTGAGTCCTTAGGTCTCTTGCTTCCTGGTGGTTGGATCAGGGTGCAGCTGCCTTAGCCAGTTCCCTGCTTTAGCTGACAAGGCTCACTTCCTGCATGACATCCCTGAGGAGAAGACACATGGACCTATCCAGATGGAGCCCTGGGTGCTGGAGAAGCCATGTGGAGACACTTTGCAAACACTGAGATACTTACACATGCTGTCGGCATCATAGTGTGTGCTTTGTGAGATGGTGGGGGATTTTGTGGATTGGTTGTCGGGGATATGGGTTAATGTTGGACTTGTGGGTTTGGGCAGCACTGGGTTGTGATATTTTCTTGATATGCATGTACCCTTTTAATAAAACTCTTATACATATGAGTTTCTGTGGATTTGTTTCTCTAAAGTATTCAGTTTAAGACAATGTCCAAAGTATGTCAGACTATATCAGGCATCTCTAAGTTTTCAGTGGCTAATTTTTTTTTTACCTAGAAGCGGACTAACTTTTTCTTCTTCCCAACCTGTACTTAGCCTAGACGCTTTACTGAATCCTGATCATAATGTGGGACTCTGCTGGCATTTGAAACACCAGTGGCACCGCTTCAGGGAACACAGGAGCACAAAAGCCACCATCATATGGAAAACTGACATATGACTGAGAGTCGTTGTCTCTGGACTGACCCAGTTAGTTACATCATATAGTTAGCTCTTGATAGCTCACTCTTGCTGACAAAAGGATGTCTCATGAGGGTATGTCTGTGCAATAAAGAGTAATAGAGAGAGTTGGCCAGTTTTAGTGTCAACCGCCCTTGGCTGTAAGGATGAGCCATCTTTGAAAGAAAGCAGAGAGAGGGATCCCTAAGCCACTGTAGGGAGCATCCCCAGCGCAACATTTCTAAGATCTTTGTCCAAGACGAACAGTGGGCTGGCTTCCTGGCCCAGGAGGAAGAGGCCAAGGGACCGTATGACTGAGATGCTGAGGACTAGACCCCGAAGGCTGGCTGAGGGGGGTTGCTGCGCACCCATGATGACTGTATCCTCAGTGCTTTCTTTAATAAGCCCCATGATTGGGAATAATGTCTGCGAGTTCTTTGTATCACACCAGCAGAAAAGTAAGTGCCAAGCGATGGTCACTTGGTTTCAAACAGGGGAAGAGGAATGGAAGGTGGAGGTATCTCTGGTTTCTGCCTTGTGGCAGGAGGGAAGCCAGAAGAGATCAGATGGGGCCCCATGCTGGTAGGTAGCAGAACAGGGACCAGGGGTGTCTGCTGGGCATTTAACAATTCAGGCCCTGAGCCAGGTGGGTGGTGATATACATGTATAGGTCAAACTAGGCCGGATGGGCTTAATTCAGCCACTGTGGTCAACCAGGACTGTCAACCATGCTTCTGGCTGAAGGCCCTAAAGCCTGGAACTTTGAGATGACCACCTCTTGTCCAGCTGCTCCACCACCTTCCGCTCAGCTGTGCTGGATGGGGTCTCGCTCTCTGGCCTCAGGCCAGCAAGTGTGGGTGTGCAGTACCCCGAGGGTGCCTCTGTTCATGACTGGATAGCCTGAAACTGTGTCTGTCCTTTATAAAAACCCGCTTGGATCACAAACCAAGCTTTGGCATGATTTTTTTCTTGTGCAAAGCCAAGAACCAAGGTATTTCCCACCCGAGAAATCTAACAATATCACTTATACATTGGCCTATATTGTTTCATACCTTATTCCCTCTAGGTTTCTATTTCCTTGCAAAACCTTATGATCCAAGATGCTCCTGAGACTGTTACATGCCCAAATTAACTGAAAAGCAAAGCACCTGTCCTCTCCCACTGCCTTCTCGACCTGACCTAGCAAGACTTTATAGCTTCCTTTAAGTTCATGTTAATAGCACACAGGCCGCTCTTTCAGCCCTTCTACTAAATGTCCTTTTGACATGCCCATGTCCCTTTCATTTGTTTACACGTGAGCATTCACTTTGTGATTCCAATTGGTGTCCCTCACAGCAGGCTTATCGGCCTTTCTTCTCAATATAATTTATGTCACATTGATTGATAGTGTCACACATGCCCCCACTTTCCCTTGGTCTGTACATTTTCTCAGGCCCTAGAACTAATTGTCTAATCGCGTTCTACACTATTTTCTACCCCAGTGTCTGTGGTCTATGAGGGCCTCATTCCAGATCATTATAGATCATTCCAGATCACATAGATCCTTGTCTCTAATAAGGAACATATTTTACTATGAGATACAAAACCCACAAACTACTCTGAGAGGGGAAAAAATGGCTAAATGCTTCCAAATCCCGTGAAACAATCCTAGTACATCCTATTGGTTCTCCCTGAGTGAGAGTCAACTTGTTGGCTACATTTTTTTGCTTTGGGTGTGTGGTTGTTGTTTCTGCTTATTTACATTAACAAAGTCCTTTCTACAAAGAAACTCCTCCCAGAACTTCGATGGGCTCACAGTCTTTTAAAGCTCAATTTCCATATTATCACATGTAATCAAATCTGCATCACAGTACTAGTCATACTGATACCTAAAACGGTATTAAAATTGCATTTTTCATTAAGTTTAGCCTCTACTTAACTGAAAAAAAAACAACCTCATAGCCCAGTGGGGTAAGCTTTGGACTGGGAACCACAAGATCAGATGTTGAAACCCTGTTTTTCGAAAGATTTCTTCTCAAGCCCGATGGACCAGTCTACTCTGTCCTGCAGGGTCACTGAGCCAGAATTCACCGGATGGAAGGGAGCTTTTCTTTGTTGCTTTATGTTTTCTTTTATTTGGGGTTTACTGAAATAAAAGCTCCGTAACACTTGGCATATTTACACCGATCTCTGCTTTCTCAGAGGGAAAACTTAACTCAACACACAAAGGAATCAAATATTTTCAAAAGTACTGCCTATATTAATCATTCCCTTGGGCAGTGGGGGAGGGGAAAGTCTATGCAAGTTTTAAGTTAAAATACTCAAGCTCTGTTGTGTAGGAAAAGTAAAACATAGCTATAGTCATTCCTGATTTAAGTGCTACATCGAAACAGATGCTGATTATAAATCATACTGCATCCTTAATCCTCCAAGGTCCTGATAAAAATCACTATATATACATAAGTTACCATAATAAAGGTACTGTATCATACTTTTATATTATTTTCTCTTGTGCATCACTCAATAAAACACATTTCAAAAGACTGAGATGGGTACCCTCTGAACCTCTGCCAGTTGACCACAATAGACTGCATATTGCTATGATTCTGGAACCCATGCCACTGGTGTTGGAGACCAGGAGAGGCCCTCCTGGTAGGTCAGCTTCAGCACAGCTTCTAGACTCAGGAAGAGTATGAGAAAAGGCCTGGTTGAAAGCTAGCCAGTTATGACCTCTGGATCCCACATAGTATTAGCTGTTAATGGGCTGGAGGTTGAGCCCCTTAGGTTGAAAAGAACTCAAATGCACATTGATGGCAATGAATGAAAACACAGGAAGGACCATGTTTCCTTCTGCTGTGCATCAGTATTATGAATTGGAACTGGCTCAATAGCAACAACGTTGTGTACATCTCCAAGCATTTTACTATCATGAAGTTCGGCATTAATGTAACCAGAGAGCCAAAGGAGTGACCTTTCACGTGCCTTGACTAGTAAGGAAGCATCAGCTTTGGAGTTGAGCACAAATACTGACCACTTCTTATCACTGTGTGACATTGGGGAGCTTGTAACTAACATCTTAGCAGCTGATTCCCTCATAGCAAACTGACAGCAACTAATGGCCCCCAACTTGAAGGGTAGTCGTAAGGTTTACGTGAATTAATAAATGTAAAATAATCACGATGGAGCTGGGCACATAAGAGCCCAATCAATATTTGATGCTATTATACTTAACATCCCATATTTCATTTACTTTAAAAATAAACAAACACCTTCTGGACTCTTAAAACAACAAGGTTGACATAGCTAATCCTAATAGAAGATAATATTAGGAGAGGTTCTTCATTAATTCAAAAGCCTCTTTTATTACTTCTTCCTTTTCCAGAAAGTATTAGTTAGCATAAGCTCAAGCAGAAGAAGGAAAGAGATTATAGAAATCACGACAAATGTGCAAATTGTAGAACATTTTCTCTGTAAGATTAAGGTTTTATCTGTGTAGGATTTGGCATCTATTGTCTATTTAATTGAAGATTATTTCAAAGACCGTCTAATGAATACATAGTTAATTCATTGTCTCTTGCAATGAGAAATATATATTCATTTTGAAATATAGTGTGAACTATTTTCTCTTTTCATTTCAAGGACGTTTTAGACATTGCTACAATTCAGCCTTTTATTACAATTCTATGCTAGTAAAGTACAAAGTATTGTCTATGCCAATGAGTGCATATTCAGGTGCTAAAACAGAACTTTTATAATCAGTGATCATATCTCTTAATTTAATAGAGAATGCCAGTAGGATTCTAATGTGCTAATCATTGAAAATATTATCTACTTAACTGTTCAGATACTTCCTTTTAATTGTGGATTAATACATGTTTCACATCATTCTGTAGTTCAATCATGTCCAGCAGAATTGTATTGCTACCATAATCCATTTCTAAATATTTCTTTTCTACATGAACTCCTTGACATCATCTGCCTTTCATCTTGCCACCACGACTGTAGCCCCCTCCCCAAATCCCTTATTTGACTTGCTGTCTCTATAGCTTCATAAATCATGGGTTTCATATACTGAAAAATAAGTATATATAACACATCTTCAAGAGGGTAACCCCAAATGACCTAATACGTCTGAGATACACCCTAATATGCACAAGCAAAAACCATACTAAACAATACAAATCAAATATACAGAAAATTCTGGAAACCAGATCAGCTCTGGCATCAACATAGATCCAGGAATGGGCTTGGGGCTTACACTAAATCCTAGCTGTAGCTTAAGACTAATTAGTTCTTATATCATGGCCCTGCTTGATACGTGCCCTCAGCAAGGGAACGCAGAGGGGACAGATGCTATAGGAAACTGTGGTGAAGAAATTAGATGGTGTCTGGTTATTGGATCCTTTCTTTAGTAGGCTACATAGTAAATAACATCCTATTCACATTAGATAGTACTTATGCTTGAATAAGTAATTATCCTTTAACAATATAGATAGTCATGTTTAACTGCTTATCCTTGAGAAAAGTGAAAACATCCATTTTCAGCAAAAGCCTCATATTTTATTGTTTTCTTACCTACAATAAAAGGTAAGAGATCATGTTGATTAATTTACTCTGCTCCATTGAATGCACCTATTACACCCAGTGGATAATTCAAGTGACATGATACTGAGTTATTCAAGGGTTCCAGTAAGCTCAGATATGTTGAAATGTTAAAATGTTGAAATATCTTAATATGGGATCCTTTTTTTCAGAATATCATTGATCATTTCAGGAATTTGTTTTACTCTCACTTGGAGAAAAGATTCTCATTTTGCTAAGATCTGCTAAAATATGATTAAAATAATATGATTGCATGGAGTCTACATATGTGGAAGTATTCAGTTCAAAGCATTTAACTATGTTCACCTGCATAATACAAAAGTAAGCAGAAACTCCCCTTGCAGTGATCAAACCAGCTCTTCCTGTTAGAAAAGTTGTTTTTCATTATTTTAAAATGTCGGCCTTTTTTGTCACTTTCAAAACACTATATCCTTATTGACAGATTACAAATCAACTACTGAGGGGAAGAATATAAATGAAATTATGTTATTCAAATCTTTTTGAAAACTCCACAACTCCAAAAATCTCCACAGTAGCCTGAATAAATGGAAGAAATGACAAAAGACTTGAATAATAAAAAAAAATTATAAGGGAATCTCCAAAAGATAAAGTAGAATGAAATATGCAGAGATCTGGTGTTAGTAAGCCCAAAAGACTGAATACATGCAGTATATCCCAAGCTAGAAGAAAGGAAGATAAAATTAAACCCTTGAGATGACATGATTCTATTAGCAACATATTTAATAATGCAGGAAGTATGAAAGGAGATGGAAGGAATATACTGAGTCACTGTTCCCAATAGAAATGGTTGACATTCAACATTGAACAAATGACTTGAAGGATGAATTCCAAACTGCATTGAAGGCATTAGTGGAAAAAAAATGCTCTAAGAATGGTAGATTTCCAATTGAAGTTTCAACAAGCTGATGAAGCACTGGAAGCACTCACTTGTTTGTGCCAACTGACTAGGAAAGAAACATATTGGTGGCCATTTGAAAGAAAAGTGACCCAATAGAATGCTGAAATTACAAAACAATATTGATATAATTATTCATATTATATGCAAATAAATATTTTTTGAAGATAGTTAAAATTATTCAAGCAGCAAATCCACAAAATGTCAAATCCAATTTAAAGGAAATACTCCATAGTGATGTCATTGCTGATGTCAGATGGATTTTGACAAAAACTAGAGAATAAGGGAAAGATGTCTACTTGTGTTTTATTAACTATATAAAGGCATTCATCTGTGTGGATCATTAAGAACAAAAACAAAAATGATAGGTAACATTGAGAGCAATGGAAATTAAAAATTTTTTCATTGTGCTCATGCATAACAAGAAGAAGCTGTAGGAACAGAATATGGAAATATTGTATGTTTTTAAAACAGTATGGAGATGGCTGCAAGATCTCCTCAGCAACTTAAAGAGATGTCCCACCTGGTGGGATATCATATACTTCCTGGCAGTGAGAAATCCAGCTGAAAGACAGGAGGACACACATTTCTTAAAGTGGGAGAGCATTCCTGTTGATAGACTTGCACATGCCACTGACCATAGGCACAAGCTTCTTCTGCAACCCCTGCTTCTCTCCAGGGCTGATTCTTCTTGGCCCCTGAGGCAACCCAACCAGTCAAACCTCTTAGCTCACAGTTTTCTTGGAGATACCTCATTGTGTGGGCAGCTTGGTGCAGATATAATGAGTACCCAAGATTAATTTTTCTCTGTTTTCCCCCCTTCCACCTTTTTTCCTCCTTTTTTCACCTCCAGTGGCCTCCCCACCTCCCTTTCCCTACCTTCCCAAAAGAAGCATATATGGACCCCACAGAACCCTACCCAAAACAGTAATCCACAGACACATGGCAGTTTTATTTTTCACTTTCTTTATATTCTTAAGATTTTGTACTTTTATTTTATTAAATTACACTCATTATGTTTTTGAGTTTTCTCCCACTGCCTCAGCCAGTGCCTCTTCCATTGTGACCTGGTTCTCCAGAGAACACCTACTTCCCTAAGCAAAAATGTGTGGTCCTTTATATTCTGGCCCAACAAGAGCCACCCACCCAAACAAGGGCTTTTTGCATAGTCACATTGCCATAGTAACAGAAATGAGCACACCTAGCCACACCAGGTCTTTTGCCTCTTTTGCCCCTTGCCACCCTGCACATGCTCCCATTGTCTCTTTTTGCTCCCTCTCTTTTTCCTGATGAAATATATTTCCATGAAACTTATCAATTCTGATTACTCCTCTTAATCATTCACCTATCTAGACAGCTGTTTTCTGTTATCTTAACTTTTATTTTGTTCTCACTCTTCTTTCTCTTTGTTTTCCCACTCTTCCCCATTTCACCACTGTATCACACCTCTCCCCATTCAGAGACCACTGCCTCTACATAGCAGATCACCAACACACATCGCTCACCCCAGGGCTGAGGAAACAGCAGGCAGCCACAGTGAACCCCCTTCCAAAATCAAGAGAAACAAATGCAAACAACCCTAAATCACCCAAACCTAATGGAATACTCTGATGAAGAGGCCATGAAAGGCTTCTCAAGAGAAGTGGGGAACACTTTTAAGAGCAACAGAAGAAATCGCAAACTAAAATCCTCTAACCAGCAGGAATTCCAGAAGACAAAAACTTAGATAACAGAATTAGGCTACAGAGTAGAAGACCCGAGGAAGAGAATGAAGATGAGGAACATTGAATCAGTGAGGTTGAGGACAATTTCTCTGACTACAATCAATGAGAGAAACAATCAACCAAAACGTGAAGGAATCAGAAGAAGCCTGCTAATTATGTGGGACACGATCAAGATAAACAGCCTATAACTTATCAGGATCCTGGAACAAGAAGACGAGGACAAAGAAATTACAGAGAAAATATTACGATTAAACGTAAAAGAAAATTTCCCAACATCACAAAGCAGGATAAAATAACTGTTGAGAATTCTGAGAGAAGCCCAACTAGGACAGATCTCCAAAGACAAGTATCAAGATATATCACTGTCAAACTCTCCATTTCAAGGTAAAGGAGAGAAACTTGAGGGAAACTCGAGAAAAAAAGAAGTCTCCTACCAAGGAAAAATGAGACGGATAAGCTCAGATTTCTCAGCAAATACTATATAGGCAAAAGACATTGTATAAAAAATATGTAAAATTCTGGAAAGAAAAAAAAACCCCTACTAATCAAAGATTCTATATCCAGCAAAATTATCCCTCAAATACGGGTGAGAAATAAAAGTCTTTCCTGACAAGGGAAAGCTAAATCTATTTGTTAAAATAAGATGAGCATTTCCAAAAAATTTACCAAATCCTTATGAACAGAGCATCAACAACAATAGCAGACAAATCTGAGATTGAATCATGGAAAAACCACCCCAAAAAGTAACACGATGGAAGCAGCACTCAAAACAATACAAAAATAGAGGAGGAACAATGTGTAACTCTATTCTGCATTTGAGATCGGTCATTAAAACCAACACTCTCAGTTTTAACATCTGTAAGACCACTTAATTCCTAGGTGAAACATTGTGGCCATTACTGTCTTGTATCAGGACATTTTTGATTATGAACACATTTATCTGCCCAATCCCCATAAAGCCTATCATATTGAAAATTTTAGGTATATACAATTGTTTGTAATAAGCAATACTTTGTTATGCTCATCAAAATATTATCATTATTCCAATGGTATCTTTATGATAAGTATATTTCTTTGTGGAATTATTTCTTTAATATTTTATTAATATATACATTAATGTTTTATGTTCTAATGGTTTATATAAAAATTAATTATATTTTCATTCCATTTTTTATCAGCTTTTTGAAGCTTCCTAGTACTAAGTACAAAGTAGCTTGTATCAAGACAAACATTTGATTTTAGATGTGAAATGTAACTATTAAAACTTACATACAAATTTGACAAAGAAATACTTAGAAACAGAACTAATCCATACCCTAGAGTGCCTGTATGTAATATGTTTATACAATATGCAAATCACATAATATATGGTTTCACAGAAGATATAATTAACATTAATCAATATATGACTATATTTATAAACCAATGCAAAAAGTAATAGATGAAGAAAATCTCAGTCACAGCATTTTTGTTATTGGGTACATTTGAGTTGATTTAGTCTCCTTGCAAATCCTTGTTTCAGAACAGAATTAGCTTCAGGAATATAGAAAGGTTTTATTTGTGAAATGTTCTGGAAATTTTTATTTGTTTCAATGTGATCACATGCCACCAAGTTACATTGATTGTGGAGGCCAACGCTTAAGGAATAGGTGGTAGAGTGTGGAGCAAGATGGGGGAGGTGACAGATATTGAGATGTACGGCAGAACTGACAGAACTTGGGATTGAAGGAAAAAGTCCATTTCTCAAAGAAATCCCAATGGCAGAGTAGGTTAAGGGCCAGGATGCTCTGCTACACTGGAAGTTCAAAACTACCAGTCACTCCAGGAAAGAGAGCTGACCCTGACAGGTCCTCTAAGCATTTCCAGCCTCAGAAACACAACGGACCCTTTCTACCTTGTCTTAGAGGGTTCGCGTAGAGATGGAAACCACTCAATAGCACTTCAGGTTTCAGTTTGTTTGGGGTTAAACCGAGTCAATCTAAATGTCCAATTTTCAATCAGGAATGTAGTTGTCTAAATATGACCAATTTAACCTTCTGGAAAAAAATGCAATGCCACTCAGGTTTGCAGCGAGTAAATGCAAGTTCGTTAAAGGTGAGAAAGCTGATGGACTGCCAGGAAGAGTTGTACTTTTCTCGAAGCGAAAGGTCAAAAGAGGAAAATACGTGTTGTTTTCTCTCCTCAAGTACGTGAAAAGCCACTGAACGCAGCATCTGAGAGAAAATACAGTTTTAAAACAAAAACTCTTTCAAAACACATTAAGGATAATAGTAAATATATATTCCACAATAAAGTGTTACTTTTCGTGATTAAAATACATGATTAAAATGCCTAATTGCAAAAAGTGAAAAATTATATAGGTACATACACAAAAGAAGATACATGTTAACTAAAAAAAATCAACCTAGCATCTCTATTATGATTATTGAAGATCTATAAAATCTAGAAGAAACTTATTTTAAGTGCAACTGTTCATAAGTTAGTGGAATTAGCAGGGTTTTCTACCTGTAATTCTTTCATATATTTTCAGCATTTACATAAAGTTTAGTGCAATAAAATTCAATGAGAATGTAATAAAATGGTTTAGTTTATTTTTTATAAATTTACAATGCTAAGTTAAAGAAATCTAGAAAAAATTAACACATAAACTGGACATATTCTATGTAAACTTCATATATTCAGCATATATACTTCCTTTTAATAATCTCGATGAAAATCAAATAATTCCTTAGAACTAGTGATGTTGTGAAAATCTAACTAATTGAATTGAAACACAATTTCACAATCAGGTATACTCCCAACAGAAACATATATAGAGGTTCATCAAAGAATGTATTTTAAAGTACTCCCTGCAGCACAATTTATAGTCGCTCGGAATCAGAAACTCTTCACAGGCTCACCCACAGAAGACGGGGTGAATAACCTGTGACAGATCCACCCAATTACACTGCAGAGGCATTCACTGATTTATTTGTTTGTTTGTTTTCTATATGTTTGAAACAAACTTGTATATCACTAAAGACTCCAAATCCACTACAATTTTACTTTTCCTCTGTATTCACCACTCAGATCAATATTTAGATCTGAGGGGTAAGTAATCTGTTTTTCATGGAGCAATTTTAATTTTATTAAATTTTTTTCGGTTAAACCTTCTCTTTTTTTGTCCCCAGTGAATTATTTACTGTGACTCCTCTAGTCAAAGTCTCAGTAACTCCCAACCAATGACCTTTTCCTGCCTGGATCTGGGTAACAATGTAGAAGAGACACAGAGGATACACCTGTTAACAATTATGGACGACTACCTTGTGGTTGTGATCTTTCTGGGTATAAGATGAGCCCTCTGACAAGCAGAGGAGGTTGGGTGTAACTATCAGCAAGACCTAGGAATAGAGCATATCCTTTGGACCCTGAAAGTCCTGTGTAGTGGACCTTCTGGATCCAGAAGACAGCTGTGACATCATAGGAGCAGCACCAGAATCTAGATCAGGAAACTGGTGTACTGTCCAGACCACAGATCAAGTACAGCTGCATGGTCGGGGCCAGAAGCTGGCTTGTAGAGTGGGGTGTCTTGGAGCACTTAGTTGGGGAGAAGGGCTTGCTGACCTATAGAGCTTGGGCTGAAGGTTTTTGATTTGAGGCCCCTAGCAGAGTAGAATGCCCTTTGGGTAAGAACAACCTTCAAGGAACTTTGTAATATGTGTTGACTAACATGTATACTAAGCATTTCACATACTCATTGTAGGCTATTAACTTCTTTAATGAACCCTGTAATTGTGAAGACTGTCTGTGACTTCAGTGTTGCCATTGCAATGAATATTAGAACCTAGAAGAAAAAGTAGACAATGCTGTTTGAGTGACAGAGCACACGGATACCATATAGCAACGAGAATGTACCTTCTACAGCTAAATGAAGCAATAAGGAGGAATCTCACAAACAGTGTCAAATAAGAGAGAAGTGTATGTCCTTTTGTATTGTTTCTTCTCGCTTAATATTAAGATTGTGAGATTTCATATTTATAAAGTAATTAGATAGAAATAAATTCTGGTAGGCCAAAATCCCCCCAGGGCAATGGAAATAATCTGCAAAAGAAATTAAGAATCTCTAGGATTGAATTTATCTCAATATTGAAATATATGAATGCAATGTATGAAATGTTACAGACTTTGAAGCCCTCTAGGTGTTCTAGGAGATAGAATTGACTGGATGACAGTGGACCACACACGTGCATGCACACAAACGCACACACAGAGTATGTAAATGTACAGCTATTCATGTGTCAACATCTATGCACATATATGTGCATTCATTGGATCACGTTTCTTTGGGATGGGCAAAAAGAAGGATCTTTTCTTGGCATAGATTAATGAGCCTCTTAGGCTTGCATCAGTTCAACTGTCAATTCTTGGAGTTCTGTTTTCCACCAACGCTTTCATTGCAGCTTTAATTCGTTCCAACAATACCATCAGTGCTTGATCATATGCTAGCTCTTGAATTGACTGAATAATAGTTTATTGATTATCAGAAGTTGATACAGGCCCTACTGGGTCATCTTAGTCCAAAAACTGTGGTACAACTGTCTCACCCTCAAAGCAACACATGAGCTTAACTGAAAGACAGGTGGCGGCTGAGCATTCGGTTCACTGGTTGCAATCAAACCAAGGTCCCTTGTATGTTGTTGTTATCAGTGCTGTGGATTCTTATTCATACAAACCCAATGAGATTAAGTAGAGCTGACCCGTATGGTTTCTTGGACTGTACTCTTTACAGGCGTACATAATCACATGGGCTCCCTCCTCCCCCAACCCTTAGAACAACTAGGTAAGTGAACAAGGAGCATTTTGGGTAGCAGCATCATATCCTTAGGACTTCTTGTATCTCCTCCACAGAGGGAAGAATGTTGCCAGTGAATGACCAATGTTTCATAAACTATAGACTCTAGTTAATAACAGTGTTCCAACATTGGTTCATCAATTGTAACAAATTTCCTATATATCAGTAACAGCAGAAGCTATGGGTAAAGAGAAAAGGAGATTTATGGAATTCTATTCTCTGGGCAAAAGAGTCTATACAATTTTAACTGACTATTCTCCACATGTTAAATACTTATCCAAGGTCCTAGATAATGGAAGATTCTCAAGAAGGGAAGAACACAAGTCTCGGAATCACTACACAGAAAGGATGTGTGTCAACCACCGTAACTTACGTTGACTAAACTAATTCATGACTTAAAAGTAGACTTCTATTGAGACAAGATACTGAACTTTGATTGTATAATATTATTTTATAGAGAATTAATTATTTGATAGAGATTGTTTGTTCTTAGGTACCATGCAGTTAGGTCTGAGCCATAGTGACCTCTACACAACAGAACAAAACACTGCAAGATCCTGCTCCAACCTTACCATTGTTCCTAGGTTTGAGCCCATTATTGCAGCCACTGTCAATCAATCTCACCTAGGGCTGTCCTATTTTTCAGGGCTCCTCACACCCATTTTTCAAGCATGATTTCCTTCTCTTGGCTCTGCTCTCTAATGACAACATGTCCAAAGCATGTGAAACAAAGTCTTGCCATCCTCGCCTCCAAGGAACACTCTGCTGTACTTTTTTTCCCCAAAAAAATAGACTAGTTTGTTCTTTTAGCAGAAACTGGTACTTAGAATATTCTCCTCCAGCACCACAATTAAAATGTATTGATTCCTCTTTTGTCGTCCTTATTGAATGCTGAACTTTCACATGCACATGAGGCAATGGAAAATACCATGGCTTGGACAAGGCACACCTTACTCCTCACACTGATATCCTTAGTCCTCTTCAATACTCTAAAGATGTCTTGTGTATAAGACTTACCTAATACAACACATCCATCAATCTACCTGCTTCCAGGAGCATTGATTGTGGTTCAAGCAATAAAAATTCCTGGAGAAAGCCAACCTTTTCTCCATTATCATGCTTTCATCTATTGGTCCAATTGTGAGGATTTGGGTCCTATTTACCTTGAGTTGAGATGCACACTGAGGGCTGCAATCCTTGATCTTCATAGAGAGGCTCAATTCTTCCTCACTTCTAGCAAGCAAGATTGTTATCTGCAGAGCACAGGTTGTAAATATGCCTTCCTCTGGTCCTGATGCCACATTTTTCGTCATGTATACCAGTTTCTCTGATGATTTTCTCAGCATCCAGAATGAACAAGTATAGTGAAAGGACACAACCGTGTCACCCACCTTTCCTGATTTTACAACTATGCCATATTTCCTTGTTTCATTTATACAACTTCCCCTAGATTCATGTACAAGTTCCTCATAAACACAATAAAGTATTATGAAATTCCCATTCTTCTTAAAGCTATCCACAGTTTATTATGATCCACACAGGCAAAGACCTTTGTCTAGTCAATAAAACACAATTAAACATATTTCTGGTATTCTCTACTTTAAGTCAAGAACCATTTGACATCAGCAATGACATCACTTGTTCCATGTCCTCCTCTGAATCTGGACTGAACCTCTGGTACCTCCCTGGCAATGTGTACTTCAAACATGATCTGGGGGATCTACAGCAAAACTTTACTTGCATACAATATCAATGCTACAGTTCTACAGTTTGAACATTCTGTTGAGTCACCTTTCTTTGGAATAGGTAAAATATGGATCTCTTCCAGTCAGTTACCCAAATAGCTGTCTTACATAGATGGGTGAGTACTCTCTCTGCCTCATCAGCTTGTGGAAGCATTGCAACTGGTACCCTATCAATTCCTGGAGCTTTGTGTTGGGCTAATGTTTTCAGTACATCTTTGACTTCTTTCAATACCATTGGTTCTTGCTCATCTGCTACCTTCTGAAATGGTGTACTTTTGACTATTTCTTTTTCGTACAGTGACTGTGTATTCCTTACATCTTTTTCTTGATGTTTCCTCCACCATTCAATATTTTGCCTATGGAATTGCAAAATTGCCAATGACGGCTTACATTTTTATCTTGAATTCTTTCAATTTCAGATATACTGCGTGTGTTTTTCCTTTGGGATTTTTTAATTGTAGATCTTTGTATATTTCAGTATAATAATTGATTTTGTCTTACGAGCTACCCTTCGAAGTTTGCTATTCAGCTCTTTGACTTCATTTGCCTTAGCTGCTATATGATGAAAAACATATATCACTTTGATATATGAAAAACATATATCACTTTGATGTTTTCTTTCTTTCCTATTTGTCCTTTGGCTTTCTCCATGAATGATGGTCTCGATGTTCTTTCACAGGCCAGCAGGTCTTCTGTCATCAGTGTTCAATGTATCAAATATGGTTCTGAGATATTTTGCTTCCAGCGGACTTATTTTCACTTTCTTCAGGTTCAAGCTAAACTTACATAGGAAGGATGGCCTGTGCCACAGTCAGTCCCTGGCCTGGTTTTAGCTGCTGATACAGAGGCTCTCATTGTGTTCAACAACATATGTAATCAATGTGATTCCTGTATATTTCATCCAAAGAAGTACATGTGTAGAGTTGTCTTTTGTGTTTTTTTAAAAAAAATTATTTTCCATGAACAAGTTGATTTCGCAAAATTCTATCATGTGATCTCCAACTTGGTTTCTATCGCCAAGTCCATATTTTCCAGCTGCTGTTCTTTCCTCTTTGTGCTTTTGCATCTAATTTGCCAGTAGTGACCAAAGCATCTTGATTCAATATTTGAACAATTTTAGACTGAAGTCATTGGTAATAACTTTTGTGGTTGGTGCATTAATATGAATAGCATGTGTATTGAGTGGATTTCCTTGAAGGCAGTTAGAAATAATCCTTTTATGGACAACACTGTATTTAATGACTGATTCTGAAATGTCCTTTTTGACCATGAATGCCATGCCATTCCTCTTGTTTATATTATTCACAGCATAGAAATCATATGATTGTCAGATTCAAAATGGCCAAATTCCATTCATTTCAACTCACTAATGTCTAGGATATTGATCTTTATGGGTTCCATTTATATTTGACTACATCTAATTTTCTTAGGTTCACATTTTATACATTCGAATTATAATCATTAGCAGATTTTTGTTATCTGTTTCTCCTTACCTTGACTTGTTCCCCAGTGGCAACTGATAATTCCAAGACTCCAATTCCACTGGTTTCACCTGACTCAAGTCGACTCGATTCCAAAGAATCAGCTCTTCCTCAGTCACTGGGTGAGTACCCTCCAAGCCAGGGGTACTATCTCCTACCATGTTCTTTCGGTAGGCCTTCAGAATCTAATAATGTTTCTCAGTAAAAAGGTCTTTAGCCGCTTCTTTCTCCCCCGTGGGTCCCCTAGTCCTATTTTGTTGTCTGTTCTTCATCTGGAAGCTCCACAGAAACCTGTTCCCTTTCTTTGGGTGACTCTGCTGGTATTTGCCATACCAGTGACCTAGTATCCAGCATCACCACCATATAGAAACCACCACAGTATGGCAAACTGACAGCCAAGGGGTCAGATTGAGACTTAGTGCTATAATAATTAAAATATCTTCTAAGCATTTTTCTGTAAAATATAGTCACTTAACATTTATCATTTTAAAATCTATGTCTTTCCCCCCAACAAAATGGAAGCTTCGTTTTATGTCATAGCTTTGATATTAACTGAGACACAATAGGAACACCTTCCAAGACTGGCTGAGTACACGTATTATTTAACCAGCAGTTGTGCCGATCAGACTGCCCAGCATCTGCATTTCTTGTGGATTTGCTGCTCTCGCCTCAATTCTCTTTGCAGAAACTATAGTAAAGTGCCATTGTCTATATTTCTTTGTGAAGAAATCATAAATTACTGAAATGTGAAGAGGTTAACTTGGCACAAGATATAAATGAGTCCTCGGGGAGATGTGGGAAAGAATGATCGAGAGCCTACATCAAGGACCTCCTCTTGGAGATCAGGTTTCTCACGGGTATCAAACATAAGCCATTAAAGTTACGAGATAGCATCATGCAAATGCGGTCATGTTGTATACTAATTACCTGTTGCTTAATTTTCTTTACGTGGTCTTATCTTTGGCAGACAATCTTAATTATCCTTAGATATTAATAAATGGAGAAACCTGAATGACTTGGGGATGTTTATTTAAAAATGGCTAAGTGCAATTAGGGTCCCAAAAACAGGATGAAAAAGAACAAGTTCAATATTGATTGCCTTCTTTTTATGTTATCCTTCTGGACTGGACCTGTGAAATTAGGGATTTAGCGATGTGTTGCTTTCTTGAATATGAGTAGGAATTATCACCCCTTTTGCTTCTTAAAGATTTTGGAGTTGAAATGGAGTCTAATAATAAAGTATACATAATACTCATGTTTATTTTGTGAACTTTATTTGTCCACAAGCTTTCATTTATGCAAATCACTTACTTAAATCACCTCCAAGAAATCACTGTGTTGCACTACCTAACTGTAGACTTAAATGATCAACTAATGTTGTTAGCTGTGTTTGAAATCATATTCCCATAAATGCTTTAATGTATCGTGTATGGATCTTTTGTTTAGTTCATTGTTGAAGGTGAGTGAGTACTGAATAAATTAACTGCTGAGATCGATCCTGCTTCTTATTCCGTTTTTATCACTTTAAATATAAAATAATTGGAATGAGTGAACATAAGATGTTTCATTTCATAAGAAATACAATACGAATGTATCAAAACAGAACCAAACGGGGGGGGGGGGATAAAGATGTGTGCTAATATTTTCTATGGTATGGCTAACTCATATTAATCTATCCACCCTAACTTTTTTTAAGTGGACCATGTCACATCATTTCTAATACCCGATGTTATATTTTCTTTTCTAAGCCTGACTCACTAATACAGAGCATCTTAGGCTGAACATTGTAATTTATTCAGCATACAACCTGATTTTACATGTACATTACCAAAGTGGAGTTGTATTAGAAAAATATGGAAATAGATAATTTAATAGCAGTTGCACTTTAAAAATGGGCATTTGTGTAGTGTTCTGAGCAGTGAAGATAGTCAAAATAACCTTTCCTTCCACACTTTCATTCAAAGTGTGGCCACAGCCTAAAGATTCAGACGTACAGTTGAAGTGCAATACCACCTGGAAAATAATTACTAGTGAATTAACAACCTTAAAATGTTATTTTCTTTTAATGCTCACATCCTGAAGTCTCTAACTGCTGTCACTTTGCCACAGATTGCACCACATTTCATCAGCTTTCCAAGAAGACACAGATGGCTCTTGCTCCATAAAAGCATCGGCTTCTTTCTCCTCCACTGACTGAAGTCAATGTGCACAAATCACAAAGCCGAATCTTAGCATTTCCTTCAATTAGCTGGGGGCAATAATAAATCAAGGATTCGTTTCATAAGATGGCATACCGTACATATGCAACCCTGTGGAGGGCAAATAGACATCTGTTTTATGAGCACTTGCTGCTAATGGAGATCAGTTACACATTAGTACATAATTTTCACTCATCCTTATGGGTCAAAATCTTATTAGGCTAACCCTATTTGTTGCTACTAAAGTGCTGCCTGTTTTAATGAGACCCATACATAACTCTCAGAATTTACTGCAGCTGTACATCAATTTTGCAAAATGTCTTGGGAGAACTGAAGATTGAGCAGCAGAGTGAACCTCAATGTTCAGCACTGTCTGACCAAAATATAAATGAAAACATTTCCTTTTTCTTCTTGGAATATAATATTAAAAATTTGAGACACATGTTAGTTTTATTGGAATATACTTTAATAAGACTTTTAATATAGAGACTGGCAAAGCTTTTAGCATCTCAAAATTAAGAAAATCCTTACCTCAGAAGAAATACAGGGGGAAGAATTGGAGCTAACATAATCAGAACTGTGTGTGGTGATCATGCATGTACCTTAGAGAGATTACTCTGGGGACCTTGGAGCCGAGGCACAAAAACAAACAAACAAACAAACAACCAAACACATTATTTAGGAACCTGAAATATCTGATACAACCTTGATTAGGAATGGGGAAGAAGAGGTAGCAATAACAATTTATAATTTGGCATTTGATTGATGTGGGATTGAGATGGAGACGTAGCTCAAAGGTAATACCAGTCTACAGATTTTAGAACTTGCCCAATATAAGTACATGCCTTAATTATCTTGCACTGCTTTAATATAAATATCACAAGTAGACAATTGTTTTCCCACAGTTTTAAAGGATAGACATATGAGTTCTGGTCAACCACTCCAGAGTAAGGCTCTTTTTTCTTTCTTTCGGTATTTTTATTGGTTCTGGAGAAAGGTCTTTCTCTCCTTTCACATTCTGTGGATCCAAAAATCCCTTGGTGCTCTCCATGTGTCTTTACAACACTCTTTTCCTGGATCTAGGAGATTCCCAGTGCAGGGACCCTACTCCCAGTTCTTCTTTCTGGATGGTAATCAGGCCTCTTCTCATTGTTCACTTGTCTCTTATAAAAAGTATGACCTTCTCCACACAATCGCTGAAGTCAAAATGGGTGCATAAGCAAAAGTGGTGAAGAAAGCTGGTGGTGCTCGGCTATTAAAAGATATAACATCTTGGGTCTTAAAGGCTTGAAGACAAATAAGCAGTCATCTAAAAGAGAAGCAACAGAGCCCACATGGAAGAACACACCAGCTTGTGAGATCATGAGGTGTCGATGGGAACAGTGATCAGAAGCTCAAAAACAGGCAATCAAATTGATGCGAAGGTTGTGGAAAAAGTGGAGACCCAAAACCCAGCTGTACGACAACTGGACAGTACTTCAGAGAAGGGCCACACAGAAGGGATGATATATCCAGGGTGCAGTATAGCACTGATGAAGCACGTAACTATCCTATAGTTCTTTAATACTTCCACCCCTCATTATTGTGACCTTAGTTTTATCTCACTAACACTAAGTGAGAGCTGCATATGTTCATTTATTTAATTAAGATTGTTTTATGCATGAGATCCAAGATAGATTAACCCCTCAGAAACAGTAATGAGAGTAATGATTCCCTGAGGATATGGGAAGAGAGGAGGGGAAGAGGACATGATAGCAGTGGTGACTGTATAACCCCACTCCAGGGGAATGAACCACATACTGTAGGTTCATGGACACATTGGATGGTATTAAATATGGCAATAATAACAAAAATAATAATATATAATATATTAAGGGTGCATGAGGGTGTTAGAGTGGGGAGGGAGGGACTAAAGGGGAGCTGATATCAAAGAGTTCAAGAAGGAAGGGCAGGTTTTGAAAATGATGGTGGCAGCAATTGTACAACTAGATTTGATCTAATGGAACTATGAATGGTTATAATATCTGTAAGAGCTCCTAATAAATTGATTTTTTTAATGTTGTGACACAAGCAAGGGTAACTTCAGCAAAAGTAGTGACTTGAATAAGGTTAGGATTTAAATCATCTTCTTGGTTAGGCTGTGAATCAAGATACAGCCCGCCTTAATCCTTCTTCATTATCATATTGAGATTAGTATATACAACACCTATTTAGAGGCTTTAAAACATTTATGGGGAGAATGAAATTTAACAATCAAGTCAATTTTGAATAAACTTTTTGAAGCTCCATCATATCATAAAATGGGGGATAAATGTATAAGGTCACAGAATTAAGAGCAAACACATAATACTAGGATGCACAGCCTAATCAAGTTTCCACGTATGTTGGGGAGACAATTCAATCCACACCGATGTTTCTATTGCAATAGAGCAATAATAACTTCAAAACAGATAAAGTTGAGCTTGGTTTGAAAAATACTTGTCATAAGGTGTGTGTTGGCATGATGGTGAATATTCTTAGTGAGGAATTGGATGTTGTAAACTAAAAACCTTTGTGTTAAAGAAATAAAGTTGTTGACTGACACCCAGCGAGAGAAAGAGCATGTGAAAAATTGATTAGAGAGAAATCAGACACAGATCATGGAGAAACGCCAACCTTTTTATTTTCAAATTTCCAAGTCATTTTCTTCAAATGTTAATTTTTTAGTGTATTATAAAATGTAAGCCATCATTTAAGGAATCTGAGTTTAAGAGGAGTCAGTCATTAAGTCTGTCCAGCGAAATCTGAAGTTTGCTGCCAAGAAAGTCACTGGAATAGGTGAAAAAAGTCATTCAAAAATTTAAGATTAATTACTTCATTAAATACCACTTACTAATCTTAGGGGTAATGTTAAGAATTTCAGCCTTTTTAAAGAATGTTTTGCTACACCTACTATGAGCAACATACATCGTTTAATTTCTATGAATAGTATTCTATAGGTGGTTGTAGTTGTGATGCAAATTATTCAGTAATTATATTGAAAGTCATATTACTTTATTATACAAATAGGTATTTTTATACTTTACTTTAAAATTACTCAATTTGTGCACTTTTTGAATTCTTGCTATTGTATCTTAATACACATAGCATACATATATTTTGCAAAACATATGATTCCCCTCATGAATTAATTTCATAAATGTTTTTTATCAAGCCTCTTTTACACGTTGCCCACTTCGATTTCTATTTCTTTTTTTTTAATTTCATTTTATTGGGGACTCTTGCTGCTTTTATAACAATCCATCTATCAATTGTAACAAGCATATTTGTACATATGTTGTCATTGTAATTTTTTGAACATTTACTTTCTATTTGAGCCTTTGGTATTGGCTACTCTTTTTCCCCCTCTTTCTCCCACCTTCCAACCCCCATGAAGCCTTGATAAATTATTATTATTTCATATCGTACACCGATCACTGTCTCCCTTCACACACATTTCTGTTGTTCGTCCTCCTTGGGTGTGGGGTGGGGTTGTGCAATGATCATTGTTTCTGTTCCCCTTCTCCGTTCTCCTTCCCCCTACCCTCCAGGTATCACTACTCCCTTTATGTTCACGAGGAGTTTATCTGACCTGGATTTGTGTGTCCTAGCTCTTGTCTATACCAGTTTGCATTCTCCGGTCTAACTGGAACTGAAAGCTAGGACTTGGGTCACGGTCGTGGGGGGTGAGGAAGCCTCAAAAAACCAGAGGTCTATTGTGTGTTTCATCAGTTCTACACTGCACCCTGGTTGACTCATCCTTTACTATGGCCCTTCTGTGAGGGATGTCCAGTTGTCTACAGATGGGTTTTGGGTATGTGTTCTGACCCCCTACATTCTCAGCAGTATGTTTTTTTGTTGCTGTTTTGGGCCTTCTGATGCCTGTTACCTAATCCCGATGATACCTCATGATCACACAGGCTGGTGAGCTTCTTCCATGAGGGCTTGTTGCTTCTCTGCTAGATGATCATTTTGTTTAACTTCAAGCCTTTAAGACCCCAGATGCTATGTCTTTTGATAGCCAGGTAACATCAGCTTTTTTCACATTTGCTTGTGCATCCATTTTCACTTCAGTATCATGGAGGGAAGGTGAGCATCACAGAATACCAGGTTGCTATAACAAAGTGTTCCTACATTGAGGGGGGATTTGAGCAGAAGCCTAAAGTCTGTCCATTTTCTCAATGTATTGCCATATAAATATATGTTCATAGGCCAATGCCTCTATTTTTATAAATTAATGTATTTACATATGTACATACCTATGTTCATACCTCTATTCATAGCTTTGCTTCCTAGAGCTTTCTCTGTTGCTCTTTACCTTCCTCCTGCTATCCCATCACACTCGCCCTTCTTCTGCCTCTTAGTAATTCCTCTCAGCTAGATTGCTGTTGCTCCAACACCACCAGGATCTCTACATTCTCCTTGTTATGGATTTTAATTCCCTAGTTGTTCCCCTGTCCATGGTGGTGTTCGCTCACCACTCCCTTACCCTGCCTCCTCCTTCCTCAAAGTCCCTCTGGAATCATTGGTTCCACTGCTTCTTTCGGGCTTGTATCCCTTGCTTATTTCATATAGGTAGGCAAAACAACAATAACGGAGAAAAAAGCAAAAAGATAAGATCAAAGAAAAAGAGAGAGAGAAAAAGTAAAAACCATACATAAATCCAGGTCTGCCCATTGACTTTATGACTCTTTCCCCACTAGTCCTGGGGGATTGTGGGAACTACCTGAAGTCTTTCTTGGGGGAATCCTTGCCTTTGCTTTGCTCTTATTGCTGGTGTGTTATATTCCCTTCTTGGTTTGCCCCAATGTGGGGGGATCAGACCGGACTCACTCCTCACCTTGCATCCCCAGTATTGTCCTCTGTTGTGGTCAATTTCTATTTCTGATCACAAAAATCTTCACTTAGTGTAGATACTGATTTTATATTACATACAGGAGATAAAAGTAAATGAACAGAAAGAAAAATGAAGAAACTGATATGATTATCTATAATACGGGGCAACAGGTAAGTGACACTGAAATTGACTTCTAAAAATGATATATGTATGGATATAATATGCCAAAAATTTTTCACTTGGTTTAATCATTTTCACATTATATATGTGGGCACGTTATTTATACGGGTATGCTAGACAACATGTTAAAATTGTATTGAAAATATTCACATGTCATAACATAACTATTAGCATTCACCCTTACAAATGAACAAACTTAAGTTTGTGGAAATGAATTAATTTGGCCATCATGACAGCTCATAAGTGCCAGTGTTAGAGTTAAAGTTTAAATTTGGCTGTTTAGGGCCACATAATTTAACATCATAAATTTATTTTATAAATCTTATAAAATAGGAAATATATTTAAAGTACTATGAAGTTAAATGAAGTCTTTCTGTGATGACTAGGTTTAATGGCAACTTAGCCACACCTGTAAGAAGATATGGTGAGGGTCCATCCGTTCCATCAGATCACAGGCCAGTAGAATCTCCTTAGGTGTTCAGTTCCTTAAATAAGAGATTCTAAAGGGCATTGGCTTCCTCAGTGTCCTTCCTGATTGCTTGCATCCTGTGTCTGGATTCTGGGGATGGAAGCCCATGTGGTCTGCTGCCTTTTGTAGTGATCATAGCCCTTCCATGTTCCAATTGAACTTGGATCCACAGGACTCTGATCTCTAAGCTGCCTTCTTTGTCTTTCATAGACTAACAACTGTGTGAGTCTAGTAGGGTCTCTAGGTAACTAACATCTGCTTTATCAACTTGAGTTGGACTTGACTGGGTTGCTTCCTTGATATAAATTTCTTTCTTGATATAAAGATTTTTTCTCATATATATTTATATATATATATATACATGTGTGTGTGTCATTGGTTATAGTTCTCTAGAGAACTCAGCTTAAAACACATTATTAACAATTTATTTGTTTGAATTTATCTTTTTAACTCATCATTTATAATAAATAACTTTATATCACATATTTATTTTCTCATGTGCTCACTCTAAAAACAAAGCAAAACAAAAATCATGGAATCAGCATCGAACCAACTGTTTCTGCTGCATAATAAGTAACCAGAATGTAATCAGTTTTAATTGACACATTAAATATTAATTTATTTTTACATAAAATTCAACCAATTTGTGGCACCTGCAGTATCCTCATGTTATGTAGGAAAAGCTCATTAGCTTGAACGTATTGAGAAAAACACAATTTGAATATACAAAAATTATTAACTAGAGAATTTTTAAAACTCAGTTTATTAATTAAAGCATATATAGTATAAACCATAATTTATTTCAAACAGATAAGACGTATGTAAAGCAAAATAATTTTAATGGACCAGTTGATTAATATCATGCATAAGGATTCTAAATGGTTGAAACATTTTTTTACAATTAAACAACTGTATTAAATTTACATGTATACTATAAATTAATTTAGCATTTTTCAAGGAGCATTAAAATAAATTTTAGAATCATATCTATGCAAATCATCATAAATTCCTTAAGTGAGGCACAGAAGATGTGTACTGTTATTAATTATTATAATAACTGGTAAGCATCCCTATATTCTATCCTACATATAAAGATGAAATATCTAAATGGGTTTTAGTTAGCCATGTTATGAGACAGAATACTTATAAAATGAGGTTATAACACTGAATCATTTAATATAGATGATCAATAAAAATAAACAACTTTCACTAATGGGTCAATGGAAATTTAGGAAAGATGAAACATGAGTTTGTTAGCATCCACTCATGCTTATTTCAAAGATTCTGATCAGAAGAAACACAGACATTGAGTTTAGGTTCATATGTGCAGAAAAAGAAAAGCAGAGCTGAACCGAGCACAAAGAGATGGGTGGAATTGCTTTGCTCTACTTCTGGTGGTAAGGGGTCCAAGGGAAGGCTGTAAATGCTAGGTACCTCAAGCTGCCCCGTTTTGCTTTGTTAAATGCAAACTGGCACAAGAGAGAAAAGTGCTGTGCCCCAGAAAAGGTGGTTGGGAGATTGAATGTCTGGAAACAAGTGGAAGACAATATATACTAAGAGTTGACTAATCATAAGAAAGAATCCAGTTAATAGTGATGACTTCACTTATATGATTGAAAAGAAGAGTCCAAAGAACATCTAGATGCTCTAAACGAGTTATAGGTCAGACACATATAAGATCCAATCCCACTGGTAAAATGTAAAGCTGAGTGATTGTTGGTTACAAGTTCATAAAGCTACTCTCTCGGTGGGATTGAAAATAGTCATGATGTGTAAATAAAATCTAAAAAAAATCCAATCAATAACCAACATACAAACTGACCACTATCAACTGAGCCACAGCAATGGAATAGAACCACACCCTGAGGGTTTGTGACACTGCAATTCCTAATGGAAATAGAAAGCCTCATCTATGTCAGGCTGAGTAGCAGGTGGCTTTGAAATGACAATCATGTCCTTAGCAGCCCAAGGAGTAAACACCTGCCACCAAGTCTCCTCCAGGTCAATAACAGTTCAAAAGAAAGAGAGAGAGAGAGAGAGAGAGAATATGTGGGTGTATGTTTGAGGGAGTGGCTAGTACATTGAAAAGATCAATTTAATAGAGACAATCCATCTATGTACATATAAACCTAAATATAAAACACCCATTATTACTTTGTATTGACTTACGTATACATATCATAAATAAGTAGGAAGGCATAACGAGAGAGAAGATGGGAATAGAATCTGGTGAGTGACATAGCCAGACCATAACGTCTGCTCCAACAATGCTCGCCTGTGAACCTGTAACATTTTGGTTGCTATCCTTTGTTTTGATGTTTTCAGCAAAGGCAGTTCATTTTTTTTGGTATTCCTCACTCCCAATGGCTTTAAAGCCCTGGAGCCCAGACCCTTGGAGCACTGGACCTCAAGTGGGATTCAGGCAGATGAGGTAACACATAAACTCGGAGACTGTCTTTGTTTAGCAAGCAGACAGTGGTGGCAGGGGCTGCAGGGAGCAAGCTAGCCCTGGGCCTAATCCTGCAGAGGGCCCTGCAGTGTGCCTGGGCATAGAGTGTTCCCACGAGACTTCTGTCCTGTCACCCAACCACCACTGCTGTGGGTGTCCGATCCACCAGCCAGGAGAAGAACCAGAAGTGGGCTTCCTTGAGATCTTAATAAAGTGTTTACACAATGTCCAAATTCCATATCATTTATTTCACAGAATGTATAAGATGCCAAACAATGCATACCTTTATTGATTTTAATAAACACTTCAACAATTTCTCTTGCTATAGACTACTTTCAATCACCATTATCAACCACAGTGAAATGTTATTGAGTCAGAGCCTTCCAAAGCATGAATAAACACCTTCCAGTACATCAAGTTGTCTGAGATATTGCATGATTTTCTGGAAGCAGGGTGTCCAACATGTCAATTACTCATTTAATGTATTGAGTTATTATCATCATTCTGATATATCTTTGCTAGAGGTTTGATTTCTTTTATTTAATTCAAGGTTTAAATAAATTTATTAATTCTAAGAAGAAAAGAAACAGCAGAATTGGTTTTCAGCTGACTAATAGAAAAGCTACATGATGTCCCTGCCTGGAAGCATATTATTCTAAAATAACTTTATTCTAAAGCCACGTATTCATTTATGTTTTAATATATTAATCACTAACCCACATGAAAGACATTTTCCCTCATTGAATCATCTATCTAAAATATATTTGAGATCACCACTTATGTGACAGACAGTGTATTTATTATGTGCTCAGAGAGCAGACAGGAATAATATGGTCTGTAATTGTAAGAAGCTCCTGGGCTGCGAGGACACAAAATAAAATAGTGATTGCAATGATTGGGAAACTGCTCTCATGAGGGTGCCCAAGTGTCATGACAGGCAAAAAAAGGAGAAGACCTCACAGTCCCCATTTCAGATCAAAAAGCACTTCATGGAAGATGCTGTTTTTCTTGAGGTGAATTCTAAAACCCATTAAGAACTTTCTCCAACATAGAAATGAGGAGTGAATGTTTTAGGATTAATGAATGGCATACACTTAGACAAAACTTAGAGTTGGTGTTAGGAATGCAAACAATGGAGTTAATTAATATGGCTGAAGTAGACATGGTAGATAGGGGAGCAGTGAGAACTAATGAACTAAAGAAATAATTTGAAAATTATTCTGAAAGCTAGAAACCAAACAAGGAGTCTAGAGATATTTGTGGACTGATCCAAGTAGCATCTTAGCATAAGTGATCTGGGAGCTTGGGCTTTGACAACAGATTGAGATACCAGAGAAACAATGAGTATAACATTGCAATAATGCAGTACAGAAAGATGGACACAAACTAAAGCAGTTGTCGTGATGATAACTTTAGGAGAAATTCAAGTGGAAGATTATAAGTGGAAATGTCTTGAAGAGGCCCCCCAGTAAGACAAGTATACATCGGGTTGCAGCCTCTGAATAGAGGTGAAAAGTATTTTTGACATCGTATATAGTACATAGGGAACATTAAGGTTTCAGTAGCTAATTAGAGAGCCCTAGCTGTGTAGTGGGTAATTTGGGCTGCTAACCACACGTCAGCAGTTCAAAACCACCAGCTGCTCCACAGGACAAAAAGTGAGGTTTTCTACTCCCCAAATGATTTAAAGTCTCAGAAAGACATGAGGGAAGTTCTAGTCTGCTCTATAGGGTTGATATGAGTCAGAAATAATTCAATGGCAGGGTGTTTGGTTTGAGCCAACTGATGGCAGTAAGATACTCAAATACTCAAATGGTGTCTCAAGAGAAAGGAAGAGATAAACATCACTGAAAGTATAAAAGTATTGGAGTTTGTACACTGTACATTTGAAGTCATGGAAGAAGAATGCAAAGAATAAAAGCATAATTTGTTTATAAAATATTTCACTTCAGATTTCTAAAGTAATATTTTTCTTTTAAGACAAAGAATCACGGTTAGCTTGAGTTCTCTAGAAAAACAAATCCAGTGACACTTATATCTGTATGTAGAGAGAAATTTATATTAAGAAATGGCTCCCACAATTGTAGAAGTGGGTAAATCCAGTCGACTTCAAGTGCATGGGTCAGATATCAGCTGAAGGATTCTCCTGACCCCTGTAGCTTCAGTGTCTGATGAACAGAAAGCAGGAAAATGAAGCAAGAAGACCACAGGATGGTGGATGCCAAGCTGAATGAATCCCAGGTCAGCAGTTTACTAACGGGTGATATAAGAGAGGTGATAAACCAGATGCAGTTTCCAAATCCAGCAGTACTGTGCAGACGGCTTCCACATGATGTCAATCTGTACTTAGAGCAGGTCACCTCTTTAAGGAAACTTCCTCCAATCATATCAAGATTGTGACCAGATCAAATGATCTCTTCTCCCCACAACAGCTTGACTGCTTCACATATAATCCAGTCATAGAGTTGAACACACTATGTTGGATCAAACCATGGAAGAATCTTGGACCACCCAAATTGACATAAATCCAAATGATGATAGAACTCAACACATTACTTCTAGAAACATTTGTAATTTCTAATGTGATCTACCGCCACTTTTCTGTCAGTATGTCATATAGTGGTGGTGTGTCTATTATGATGCTGGAAATGATGTCACTGGTCTTTCAAATACCAGCAGTGTCAACCAAAGATTACTGTAGCCCTTTCCATCGAAGAACAGCCAAGGAAGAGTAGCTAGGCGGCCCACTCCTGAGGACTTTAGGAGCAGCAGCAGAGAACTGTCAGGATAGTCCCTGAAGGTGAGCCCTGTGGTCAGAAGGCACCTAAAATGGGACTGAGTAAGAGCTGCCTTTACCAAGTGGAGTGGATCATAATGAACTTGATGGAGTAAAGCCTATGGGGCCTTCATTTGCTAATGAGGCACAACTCACACTGAGAAGAAACTAAGTGAAATCAGCTATTCAATATTAGAACTGAGACTATCTGATCTAATAAACCTAGGAAAATTGGTAGTTCTCAGAATTGCAATGGAATGAATAACGATTGATATCCTAGACATGAGTGAGCTGAAACGGACTGGTATTGGGCATTTTGAATCACACAGTCGTATGGTTTCCTACATCAATATAATACTATATGATAGGACAATATCTACCCAAGTAATGAAATCAAGTCAATACAACTCCTATCCATATTGAATACATTGACCTATGTCTTCAGGCAGGAATCAAACATGCAATTAAGACACATGTATAATTATTAGCTATAGGAATGCAAGAGCTGGAAACAAAGAAGAAGGAACAGTAGTTGGAAAATATGACCTTGGTATGTCAGACAGGGTTCTCTAGAGAAACAAAACCAGGATATTTATGAATATATATATATATATGAATATATATACAGGGCAAAGGAATATCACAGCTAATTAGTCCAACAGCAGTACAAAGGGTTCAATTCAACTCTCTTCTGTGGAACAGTTAATACATTGGAAGTCCTTCAACTCACTAGGGTCACTGGGTCCAAGGTCAAGGAAGCAGATGGCAGAATCTTCTGTAGAGTAATGCAGGCAGTCTGGCCACAGGCAGCAAAGAGCAGGGCAGGTCACCAGCAGTCAGCAAGAGGACAGGATCTGGCAGTCCCAAGCTGAAGTGATGTTTACACCAGCAGCATGGTGAAGCAGGATTCAAAGGAACCTCAAGCTCTAGAAAATGATCCATGGGTTTGGTATCCCACAGTGAGTGTAGCTCACAAATTGAGGGAATGAACTAACAGCGGCATGCTGGTCCAATCACCAGAGAGCTTGTGAGAGACAGGCAGGGCTTGCCAAGCCATTTATCTTTTTGCCCTCCAATCAAACTGCAACCTTATTAATCCCAGGTGTTCCTATTGGCCAGGTTGGCACAAAAAACCTACCTATCACATTTGGTAATAGAAAGGAGGCTTGAGATAACATTACAGACTTTTTCAACACCAACAACTTCTTCATCACAAATATCTTTTTTAAGCAACACAAACTGATTTTATACATGGACTTCTCCAGATGGTTTACGCAGAAATAAGACTGACTACATCTGTGGGAAGAGAAGATGGAAAAGTTCAGCATCAGTAAGAGGCCAGATGGTCAATTACTCATATTCAAATTCATGTTGAAACTGAATAAATTAAAACAAGTCCTTGAGATTCAAAATCCAACCAGTATATATCACACCTGAAGTTCAAGAACATCTCAATAAGAGAGTTTATTCATTGAATACTAATGACAGATGACCTGATGAGCTGTGGGGTGACATCACGAACATCATACATACATGAAGAAAGAAAAGGATATTAAAAAGACAGGAAACAAAGATCAAAGTGGATGACTGTAGGACTTGCTCTAAATCATAGAGTAGCTAAGGCAAATGGAAGAATGGATGAAGTTAAGAGCAGAAGAGAACATTTTAGAGGGCAACTGGAGAAGACAGAGTAAAGTATTATAAGGAGTTATGCAAAGGCCTAGAGCGAGAAAACCAAAAGAGATTTACGTAGCATGTCTTAAACTAAAGTGATTGAAGAAAATTTTATTCATCATAGTGTAATATTTTAAAAAATTTATAAGAAAAATATTGAACTATACAGAAAGCATCGAAAGAAGATGGAAGAATACACAGGCACTGCACCAAAAAAGAAATAGAATTCACCCATTTCAAGAGATAGCATGTGATGAAGAACCAATGGTATTGATGGAAGAAGCCCAAGCTTCCATGGGTATTAATCAAAACCAAGGTCTAGAAATGTACAGAATACCAACAAAAATGTTTCAACAAGCTGATGAAGAAATGGAAATTTCAAAGACAGCTAAATTTGGGACAAATGACTAGAAGAGATCCCTATTTACATTCATCAAAGAACTGTGATACAAAATAATGCACAGATTATAGAACAAGATCATTGATATCACACACGAGCAAAATTTTGCTGAACAACATTCAACAATGGTTGTAGCAATACATTGACAGGGAGCTAGATATATTTAATCTGGATTCAAATTGATCCTGAGTGAAAGCAGAGAAGAGCAGAAAGATGTTTACTTGTATCTTATTGACTATACAAGGTATTCATCTATGTGGACCATAATAAACCTTGGATAATCTTGATAAGGCTGGGCACCCCAGACCACTTCATTGTGCTCATGTGGAACCTGTATATAGATCAAGAGAGGCAGTTGTGTGGTGAAAACAAGGAACTTCTGCTTGGTTTAAAATCAGAAATGATGTGGGTCCGAGTTTATCCCATTATCATACTTATTAAATCTCAATGCTGGGCAAATAAGTCAGAGGAGCTGGACTATATGATGCAGAATAGGGCAACAGGTTTGGGGGAAGGCTTGTTAAACACCTTTGATACACAGATGACACAGCCTTACTTGATGGAGGTGAGGAAGACTTGAAGCACTTGCTGATGAAGATCAAGGACTGGATACTTCTGTATGGATTTCAGCTCAATTTAATGAAAATTGGACCAATAGGTAAGATCATGGTAAACAAGAAAACAATGAAGTTGCCAATGATTTCCTCCTCCTTATCTCCACAATCAATGGTTATGGAACTAGGAGTCAAGAGATCAAATGATGCATTATATTGGGTAAATAGGCTGCACACATCTTCTACTAACCCATGTAGAGCAAGGATGTTGTGTTGATGACTAAGGTGCACTTGACAGCATTCATGTGAACATTGGACATCGAATAAAGACAAAGAATTGATATATATGAATTACAGTCCTGGAAAAGAACTTTGAAATTACCATGGACTTTCTGCCAAAACAAACAAAGATGTCTGGAAGATATACAGTCAGAAGTCTACTTAGAAACAAGGATGGCAGGCCTTTGTCTGTCAGGAGAGACCAGTCCCTGGAAAAGGACATCATACTTGGTAAAATACAAGGGCAGTGAAAAAGAGAAAGGCCCTCATCAAGCTAGACTGACACAGTGGCTACAACAGTTGGCTCAAACCTAACAACAATGTTGAGGATGGCAAGGGATTGGGCAGTGTTCCTTAACGTGGACATATGGTCACTATGCATTGAAACGGACTCCTTGGCCTCTAGCAAAAAAATGTGATTTCATTTTCCGAAGTTTTATATTGAATACAGTTTCAATTGATCTTTAATTTCATTTTACATCATGATTAGAGGTAGATTCATTATATTTGTATAGAGCTTAAATACCAGGTACCTAGCCTGGTGGAATCCTACATGGTTTAAAATCAGGAAAGGTGTGCAACAGGGCTATATCTTCTCACCAAACTTACCCAATCAGTGTGTGGAGGAAAGCATTGGAGAAGATGGTTTATAGGAAGAAAAATGTGGCGTCAGGATTGTAAGAAGGCTTATTAACAACTTGTGATATGCAGATGATAAAACCATGCTTGTTGAAAAACGATGACTTGAAGTATTTGCTGCTGAAGATCAAGAATTGCAGCCTTCAGTATAGATTACAAGTCAAAGTAAAGAAAACCAAGTTTTCTCACAACTGGATCAACAGGTATCATCATGTTAAACAGAGAAAAGTTTGAAATTGTTGAGAATTTTGTCTTGCTTGGATCCACAATCCATGTTCATGGAAGCAGCAACCAAGAGATCAAAAGATCAGATGCATTAGATAACGCTGCTGCACAAGACCATTTCTGAGTTTTGAAAGCAAGGAATGTATTTATGAACTAAGATATGCTTGATCCAAGCCATGGTATTTTCAGTTGCTTCATATGTGTGTTAAAGTTAGACATTCAATAAAGAAAATTGAGGATGAATAGATGCATTTGAATTGTGGTGCTAGAGGAGAATATTGGTATTACTATGCACTTCTAAAAGGACAAGCGGATCTGGCTTAAAAGAAGTATGGGGAGAGTGCTTCTTTGAGATAAGACTGGAACAATACCTTCTTACAGATTTTGGACTCCCTGTCAGGAGAAATCCATCCCTGGAGAGGGATAGCGTGTTTGGTAAAGCTAAGAGGTATTGAAAAAGAGGTATGTCCAATTTACAAGGTGATTGAAAATCCCTCAACCGGGGTCAGGCACACCTGAATGTTCACAGAGCCCTTGGGCAGCACTGTTGCTAATGGAATACATGCCTTGATTTCTTGACTGCTCATGAGTGTTGACTCAAGCTAAATGAAAACAAAGAGAACTGAAGTTTTAATACTTCTTTCATGTTCTGGTTCTATGTAAGATAACAGTTAATCTGATCCTTTTAATTCTGCCTTCAGCTGATAAAGATGAAATTGACTGAATGACATGGTGTTGAGTGTGATGGTTGGGAATGAAACTACAACTTCAACCCTTTCTCCATTTTTCTTGATGCTACCTATTGACCCAGTTGTGAGGATTTTGGTTTTCTTTGCATTGAGTTATAATCCATATTGAAGGCTGTTGTCCTTGATCTTCATCATCAAGTACTTCAATTCTTCCTTGCTTTCAGCAAACATGATGTAACTTCTGCATATCAGTTTATTAATAAGCTTTCCTCTGATTTTAATGGTGCTTTCTTCTTTATATAATCCAGCCTTTGGGATTATATGGTCTGCATTTAGATTGATTAAGTCTGATGAAATGATACACCCCTGAGCCTCAATTTTTTGTTAGAAAATTTGTTTATAGGACATTGACCTAGTTCTGAATGAACACAATATCAAGTACTGAAATTCTCATTTTTCTCAATGTTGTGTATAGTTTGTTATTTTCCACTTTGTTAAATGCTTTTGAATAGTAAATAAAACACAATGAACGTCTTTCTTATATTCTCTGCTTTCAACCAGATGCACCTAACATCAACAATAATATCCCCTGTGCTATGTCCTCTTCTGTATCAGGGTTGAATTTCTGGCAGTTCTGTGGTGATGTAATGCTGAAACCATTTTTAAATTATCTTTAACAAAGTGTTCTTTGCACTTTTACTAACATTTTTAATAAGGTACACATTTTGTTGAGTCAACCTTAACTTTGTAATGAGTGATTACAAATATAAATCTTTTCCCTTTATTTGGAGGCCTGGTGGTCGAGTTGTTATAAGTTGGGCTGTTAATCACAAGGTCAGCAGTTCAAAACCACCCAAAACTCAAGGGACAAAGACAAGGCTAGTAACCCTCATGGGAGTTACAGAAGTCGCAAGTCACAGGGGCAGGTCTACCTTGTCCAACAGAGCTAATGTGACTCAGGGTTGGAACAGTGCCTGCCAGTAGCCTTTAGGCTACCCATTGGCCATCTTCCAAATTTCTTGGCAACAAAGAGAGCTTTTAGTGCTTCATCAAAATATTGAATCATTTCCATTGGAATTCTTCCAATTCCTGGAGTGCTGTATATAGCTAAGGGGACATTTAATTAGCAGTACTTTCATTTCTATTTAGCAAGAATTTACATATTTTGAGTCCATGGTCACCCTCCTGCATAAGTAGACAACTCAGGCCTGGAACTACTCCCAGGAAGGTTACTTCGCCCACTGGTCTCAGTTGTTGCAAAACCAGAGTTACAGTGTGATATAAGTAAGCAGCATGATATATGCACTGTACACATATTGGTTGGGAAGGAAAAACTGGTTGAGAAATGTCTGATTTAGAAGGTAATCTGTGTAAAATGCTTCTAATCTTTACTCATACATATAAAGGAAATCAGATAAAGATTTTTCCAAAATTTGAAAACAATTTAAGTAATTTCAGGATATTTTTCTACAATGTAACTCAATGAAAGGAATTAGTATACAATTTGATGGTAGTCAGTTTTGTATAAAAATGAAAATATATGAAAATAAAAGCACTTTGATCAAATATACTAGTGAAATGTTAGTCGATTTTCTATCTCTCAATTAACAAAATGATACAGGGACAGCATTACAATATGAGCAGGTGATCCAAGGACATGCAGCCAAATATGGGGGGGAGGTATTATATTTATGTCATGCAGTTAACTGAGTAGGTAGCCAAGCTAGTTTATAACCTGGTTATATTATATCTTTGGAATTTTATTATTTATTATGATTTTTCTTCCATTGTAAACACATACTGACCTTTGTACTAATATGCATTTATAGTTGATAATTTTCTGTGTCTTTATTTAAAAGAACAATTAAAATTGTAAGCTTCAGTTCTTACAAAACAATTCTTCCTTGCTAAGATCTTTGTCACAGTTACGCAGAAAGAAAAATAATTTGAAAGTAGTCTAATATTTATTACATTGTCCTTTAGAAAACTAAAAAAAACTATTGGATACTCCTCAGAAAATATAAAATTTATTTTCATTGTTTCCACTGATATTATTGTTTTCTACATATTTATTTCTAGATTAATTGCTATTCAGGAAGAACTAATAAAAACAGTGTCTTACAACAAATCTGTAAGGATTTTATAATATCATAATCCATACATCATTGATTCAAAGACATCAAGCCTGTTTTGTGTTTTTGGAAAAATTTTCTCTACCACTTTGATGATATTTATATATCTTAATAATGCAATAAATATTTCCATACATCATTGTTCCAACAGATAAAATATACTGAATTTAATAGTCCCTTTGGGAAACAAAAGACCTTGCTTTTGTGTGGCATGTGTGTTTATCCAGCAAAAACACCACACCAATTTATCACATTAAAACTAGACCCCTGTGCATCGATCTTTGAAAGATAAAAGGGCAAAGAGAAAAGATCCATTATAACCACGCTTGTAATATCTTAAGTGTAGTCTTTCTAGGGGCTGATATTTAGAGATGAACAGATGAAAAAGCACCTTTGTTAAAATGTCAATTGTGCAGTTTTCACTGACTTGAAGCATCTCTAGTTTGTAAAACGTCCCCTGGCAGACAGTGGGAGCTGCTTGACCTTGAGAGCCGACTAGGAAGGACGGTTTTCTGAAAAGGAACTCCTTTCTCCATTTTGCAGAGTGAATTTGATAGGCACACATTTTCCTTTTGAGGTCATTTTACATTCTTCTTGATCAGGATTCATGTTTAAACAACCATACGTATATATTTTTAAATGTTCTCTGCCTCTAACATGGGAATTTGTAACTTTTACACATGGAATTGAGTAAATTTTTATACTATTTAAATATAGAAACCTGTAATTCAAGGATCTACATATAACCTCCTCCCTGGGGGAAGGACAACAGAAAAGTGGGTAAAGGGAAACGTCGGACAGTATAAGATACAACAAAATAATAATAATTTATAAAATATCAAAAATAAAATAATTTATAAAATATTAATAATTTATAAAATATCAAGGGTTCATGAGGGAAAGGGGAGCAGGGAGGGAAGGGAAAAATGAGGAGCTGATACCAAGGGCTCAAGTAGAAAGAAAATGTTTTGAGAATGGTGATGCCAACAAATGTACAAATGTGCTTGACACAATGGATGGATGTATAGATTTTGATAAGAATTGTACAAGCCCCCCATAAAATGATTATAAATAAATAAATAAACAAACAAACAAACCTATGACAGATTACATTGAGAGAGAAAATTCTAGCTGCTAAATTAGGTATACAGATCTAGTTCTTCAGAAAGGGTAGGGGGAATTCTTCTGATTTTCATTTTTTTTCATTTTGTGTATATGTGTTTGCAATGGTCAGCTGATTCTCTCTTGTCTTCTACCTTCCTTTGCAAACTTCAGTTGGCCTTGCACGCCTTCCAGGGCCACGACAACGGCGTTTCGGAGTAGAACTGGGCTCCTTGGGCTGTCAATGCTGATTGTTCAAAAGAAGATCATCTGCCATTCTCCTCAGGATCCTCTGACTAGATTCAAACACTGAGGTGCAATTCAAACACAGCCTTTGACAGATTCAAATTTTCTATCTCTTGATTACGAACTGCACATATGAACTATTTATACCCCCTTTGCACTCCTACCTTCTCGAGAACATGCCTGTAGCTCAGGAACTAGTATTGAGCTGATTCTGCACTGTGGGACAGTGTAAAATTTGATTATACGTCAAATCCCTGGAGAAATTTGCACAAAGATTGAATCACTGGACTAGATTTCAAATTCAGTTTCCTCCACTTTGTCTCTTCCCCTTCAGTAGTTTAATGTATTGTTGTTGTTATTCAATACTTTAGCTCAAAGAATAATGTAATTAAAAATCTACTATCATTTTCTTAAATACCTAGTTATTTTGTTTATTTCCATGGAACAACTTCCCAGTTTGGGATCTTTTCTAAATACTTTGAAATTTGAAAGAAAAACGATGGACCGTTCATCTCACAGCTTCACATTGTTGCTGTTAGGCCCCATCAAGTCTGTTCACTTCCATCATGGCTTTAAGCCCAGTGGAAGGAAACCAAGGCTGGCCCTGTGCATTCTCACCATTGTTCTTATTCTTGAACCCATTATTGCAGCCACACTAATCCCTCTCCTTAAGAGACTGTCCCTCCTTTGCTGCCCCTCTACTTTACCGAACATGATGTGCTTCCCTAGGGATTGGTCTCTCCTGACAACATGCCCAAAGTATATGAGATAAATTCTCTCCATCATTGCCTCCAAGATGCACTCTGACTGCATCTCTAACAAGACAGGTGGATTTTTCCCTTGAGCGGCCCATGGCATTTTCTTTTCTTCACAGTCAAATGCACCAACAGCTTCATAGTATATGCCATTTACTTTCTGTTACTCAAACATGTGTGCGTTCTTGATAACAAGTGTTTTATCTAAAGCAAGGGTTCTCAACCTGTGGGTCATGACCCTCGGGGGGGGGGGTCAAACGACCCTTTTGATGGCAATTGATGATTGTTTGTGGTTGCTTGTTACCTTCAACTTTAAAAATTAAACTCAGTTCTACTTTATAGATAAAGCAGAATTATTTTTGGAATGGTTATTAGCTATGTTTAATGGATGTGCTTATAGAACACAAGAAAGCCTTAGTTGAATATCCCCACTTAATCTATTGATTTGGAACTCAATTGTGTGTACCAGAAAATGAAATTTTAACCCTTGAACAGTTGTTTTAAGTTCTGTTGTGTTAAAAGGAGTTTTAACAGGCTATTTGGTCTGGTAGGCATTTTGGGTTCTTAACTTGTCGAGATATGCTTCATAAAGGCATAAAGAAAATGAAAGAAAATATATTTCAGAAACTATACTTGATCTTTGTAGCAAGAAAATAACTCAGGGTTTCACAAAGGACAAACTAAATTGGCATCCCACCATTTTAATACACTTCTGTAATAGCCTGACCCTATATGTACACATTGATTGGAACATGTGAGGTGTGTTCTTTACAAATAGCTCAGAATAAATGACCCAGCAGTGAAACAGTCATTGCAAGGCAATTTAAGCAGTGCCTACTCATCTTCAACTGTTGTAGAAAGGAGGGAGATTATACAGAACTAATAAGGAACCAATAACATTCAGCATATCTTGATGAAGCACAAAGGAAGAAAAAAAAAGAAAAAGGAAAGAGAAGAAATGAAAATAAATCCAAGAAAATTGGCCACTCTCCTTCTCACTCCAGGAATTAAGATTGATTTTGAGCCATGAAATAATGGCTGTGGAAAATGTTATAATCAAAGATAAATTTATTTAAAGTGTGTGTGTGTGTATATGTGTGTGTGTGTGTGTGTGTGTGTGTGTGTGTTGCAGTTGAACCCACCCGGGCAAATCATGGGAGACGGATTGTCTAGACAGTCCTCTGAAGCAGTTCTACTGTCACATAGGTTCTCAAAGGGTTGAAGCACCCTACAGCCCCACCCCTCCATGGTATTTCTTGATATAATCTTTACAGAAGTAGATCATCAGCCCATTCTCCCCATGAAGTTACTTGTTAAGTTCCAACAATCTACCATTTTTGCTAGCATCTGAATACTTAACCTTTTCAACTCTTGAAATTTTTATAGTGCAATTCTACCCTGTTACATGGTATGTGTGTTGAGTGGAAAATAGGTTCCACAGAACAGCGCGCGTGTGTGTGCGCACGCATGCACACACACACACACACACACACACACGGGACTTTCTACCTCTGTATGGAGATACAGTCTCTGAAATTCACAGGATGGCTTTACCCTCCACTATAGGGTCTCTGTGAATCAGCATCGACTTGATGACAGTGAGTGAATAACGCTATTTAGGTCTGTGGCTTGAACTACCAACCACTCCTCAGGAGAAAGAAATGGCAGTCTGCTTCCATAAAGATTTACCAGTCTACAAGGCAGCCTACCCTGTCCCATAGCGTTGTTGTGGGTCAGGATCAACATGCCCGCAGAGGGTTTTATGTGTGCGTATTTCTTAAACAGTCAAACATTCTTTTCAAAATACCTAAAGGTCAATTTAATGCTGGATAGAGAATTGAGGGAGAATTTGAAACAATAAATATAAGAGAAAGGACACAAAATATGTAGTGATATCATTCTAAATGTCTTTGTTTTTTTCCTTCAGATTTAACAAGGTGTAGATCCAGTGGCTGAATTTATTGGGAAATTTGGTTTTATATTCAAAATGAACTAGAACACATTCCTTCCAATTGTTTAGATAATTCATAAAAATGAATTCCAAAATTGTCATAGGAAACACTGACATCATATTGTGTTTAATGCAACATGGTGCAATCCATTGATGAGTACTACTTTCTACCATATTGTTCAATAGCTTGAGATTTGCCCAGGTGGATTCAACTGTCAAATTTCACTCAGAATGCAAACAGTTAAATTGTTCCACCCATTCTCCACACACACACACACACACACAAATTTTACATTGTTCGATAGCTTGAGAAACCCTTATCCCTGTCCTGGAACCATAACACCTGCTGCAGAACTGCATCAAGCATATTTATGCATATGTAGCCATCATTATCTTCTAAACACTTTCTATTTGAGCCCTTGATATCAGCTCTTTTTCTCCTTCCTCCCCACTCATGATCCCTTGATAAATTATAAATTATTATTTTCTTATCTTATTCCTTCCCCCACGGTTTCTTGGTTTCTTCACACACACACACACACACACACACACACACACACACACACACCACCTCTCTACTCTTCTAGTAACACTATTCTCATTTCTGCCTCGGAGGGTTTATCTGACCTCTGGATTCTGTCATGAACTTTTATCTGTACAAGTGTCCATACTCCAGCCTACCCAGAACTGAAAGATAGGATTGGGGTCATGATAATGGGGGCTGAGGAAGCTTCAAAAAACCAGAGGAATATTGTGTGTTTCATTGGTACTATACTGTGGCCTGGCTGACTCATCCTTTCCTTGTGTCCTTCCTATAAGGGGATGTCCCATTGCATATAGATGGGACTTGGGTCTCTGCTCCAACAACAATACGTGTTGTTTGCTTGTTAGTTTTTGGTCTCTTGATGCCAGTTACCCGGTCCCATCAACACCTCATGATCACACAGGCTGGTGTGCTTTTTCCAAGTGGGCTTGTTGCTTGACTGCTAGATGGCTGCTTGTTTAACTTCAAGCCTTTAAGACCCCAGACACCATACCTTTGGTTAGCTGGGCACTATCAGCTTTCTTCACAACATTTGCTTGTGCACCCATTTTGTCTTTAGTAGTCATGATGGGAAGGTGAGCACCACAGAATGTCAGGTTGTTAGAACAAATTGTTCTTGAACTGAGGCAGGGCTTGAGCAGAGGTCCAAAGTCCATCTACTTCCTCAATGTATTGCTATATCAATATATGTACATAGGCCAATACCTCTATTTTTAGGAATTAATATATTTACATACGTGCACACCTATGTTTTCACCTCTATTCATAGCTTTGATTCCTAAATCCTTCTGTTTCCTTTGACTTTCCTCCTGTCCCACCATTGATGCCAGCCCTTCTTCTCCCTCTTAGGAACTCCAGTAGTTCCTCTCAGCTAGACTGCTGTTGCTCCAACACCCACGGGATCCCTGTGTTTTCCTCGTTGTTTTTCATTCCCTCATTGTTCCCCTGTCTCTGGCATTGTTTGCTCACTACTCCCTTACCCCACTTTCTCCTTACCCTAAGTCCCTTGGGGACCATTATTCCTATTTCTTTCTCCCTGTGCTTGCTTCCCATGACTATTTTATATGGTTTGGCAAACCAACAATAATGTATTATTTTTGGTTAATGAAAATAAGCTTTATTGCATCATGTTATAAATACATACAAAGATGCAAACAGTTTGGGAATCCTTCCCCTCTTCCCCATTTTTTTGGTGGTGCGGCAGCACCAATACACAGGAAATTAAAATCTACGCACAGTCTGGACATGAAAAATTTCAGGGTTGTCCTTGTTGAGTTTGGTCAGTTGCTCTTTCATCTGTATTTATAACTTGTGCATTTTTAATTGACTTCAAAGCACTGAAAGTCATGCAAAGTCTGAAGTGAAAAATTTCTGCAAAGCGGGACCTACATAGGATGCCAAACTGGGCGTAGCTACAGAGCAGATGTGCACGGTCAATTGGCGGTGAGAAATCAGACAGAACCCTGAATGTTGTTGTTAGTTTATGAGAAGTGACACAGGACGATCTGGGGGACACAAAGGTCTTAAAAAGAAGAGTATGCCCAGGCCCAAACTGGAGTTTTGCCATCAGATCAGTTACTTTCACTGTTTAAACCAGGGCTTTAAAAAGTCACACCCACACACACACCCACACACACACAAAGAAACAGAACAAAACAAAAGCTACTAGATGGTCTTCCTTGGGTCACTGTGAATTTATTTAACATATCTTGATGAGTCTATTCTCATTTACGAAGGATCCATTGCACTCACAATAGTAAGACAATGGCATAGATTGCATATCAAGGGGCTGTCAATGGTCCTGCTAGTCCGTTAGAAAGACTCCACACCAATGATAATGCCTCTTCCACTTCCACTCCATGAATGCCCACTCTAGGTGTGGAAATGGTGGTTTGTGGATGAATAACCAAAATGAGTGGCTGACTTTTCTCTCTATTTCCAATATTGCAACCTCAGCCCAAATTCCAGCATCTTTATCCTGAATTATTGCTATATCTTTTTAACTAGTTTCCCCACCAAGGAGCTCTGGGGAGACAGGGCTGAAGCACTCTGCTATTAACAGAAAGGTTGAGCATATGAACCCACCAGTTGCGCTTAGAGAGAAAGGGAGAGAGAGAGAGAGAGAGAGAGAGAGAGAGAGAGAGAGAGAGAGAGAGAGAGAGAAAGTTGTGACATCATCCTTCCATAATGTTTCCCAGCCATACAAACCCTGAGGTGGGGTTCTACACTGTCTGACAGGGCCACTATGTGTCAGAATTGAATTCCCACCTATTGCTGTTTTCCAAGTCAATTCCCTTAGCTCTACCAGAGCGATCAATTTAGAACAAAAGAGCCCATATCATTGCTCCACATAGAATCCTTAAATAAATTCACAGTCCACTAACGGAGAACATCTAGTATCTTTAAAATAGTGTTTAAGCTTCCATGCCAACCTGCCCAGGATTCTTTCAATTTTTAAAAACCTCACATTCCTTCCTTGTTCTGCCTGCAATGTTCTGACCAAATCCACTCTCTTGGCAGATTTCTTTATAAAAAATTCCTGTATCTGAGATGATACTCGATCTAAATTAAGGCCTCTTTGGAGCAACCGAGCCCTAATAGTGCAGGGCAAGTGCTTGGCTTTTAACTAAAAGGTTGACAGGTGAAGCCTGCCAGCCTCTCCATGAGAGAAAGCTGTGGCGCTCGGCTGCCAGGAAGATTCCTAACCTTGGAAACCTTCATGGGCAGCTACGCTGTCCTACTGCATTGCAGTGAGTCAAGAAGGAAGAGATGGCGGGGGATTCATTGGTGTGTTGGTTTGTTTTTGTAGCAACATGGACTTCTATTTTATACTGTTGATTGGTGTTTTCAGATACACCCTAGAAGAATTACTTGTTTATGACTTACCTCCCTCATTAGACAGTAAGCGTCGAAGAACAAGGACAGTGTTGGTGGGCTCACGACTCTGTACTCAGAGCCGCACACTCTCCCTCATATGGAGGTGGCAATGAATGATCCATCAGTAAGATGATTTTTCTGATCTATTCACTTAATAGCCAATGCAACTCAAAGCTAACCCCACTGCCACTGAACCCAAACTCTCCATCTTTACAGAAGCAGACTTCACACTGATGGGTCTGAACCATGGATGTTTAGGTTAGTAGCTGAGGTCTTCCCTTCTCCCACCAGACTGTAGACTCTGGTTATTTCAACAAACATCGATCTATGCATTACTTTCATGTTAAGATTCAGATCATTGCATAATAAGAAAGTTTATCTTGGGAAATCCAGCTTGTCCTGAGTGAATTAATTAAGTCCTTGAAAGTCAGACTGGGATTTCCTTTAAAAAGAAAAGATGTTCAGGCCCACTAGTGTGTTTCCCTTGTTGAAGCCTGCCTGCCTAGCTCAAAATGAAAAAAAAAAAAGAATGAATAAATGGATATTATCTGTACCATTTTACTACAAATTGAGGGGTGGGGAAGAGACCTGTTTGGGCAAGTCACTTACCTAATCTAGGCAAACTGTGCGGAATAATAGTGTCTAGATCACAGAGTTGTTGAGAGAGTAAAACTCTTACGATGGTTGTAAAATGCTTGGTACACTCCCCATTATAGGGTGCAGACCATTTTCTCTTACTATGATGACAACATATAAAACAAGACCCCCACTTGTCATATTGCAGTGGCTTGTGCATTGCCATAATGCTGGAACCCATGCCACAAGCAACACAGTGTCACCAGGGTCATCTCTGTTGAGCAGGTTTCAGCAGATACTGGATGAACAACAGACCAGGGAGGAGAAAGAGTCTACTTCTTAGGAACTGGCCACTGACCATCTTATGAACCCCAAGGAAGCACTGTCATATACTGTAGTTCAGGAAGATGACTTCTCCCACAAAGTGGAGATTACCTTATTAATGTGGGACAAGTGGAATCAAGCTTTCAGGATCAAAATGAGAAACACCTTTAAACATCCATGTGTTTTGACATGAATAGATATGGCAAATAGGTACTATACATACATACATACATACATGCATGCATACATACACAAAGAAGTCCACTTAGTACAACTATTGTTGAAATTTACACAGCAACCACTAAAGCTAGTGATGAAGAAATTGAAGAATTCTACCAGCTTTTTCAATGTGAAAATGATCAAACGTGGAATCAAGATTCAATGATAAATATTGACCCTTGGCATGGAAGTGTTAAACATAAAAGGAGCGGTAGTTAGAAGATATGTAATTGGTGAGATAAATTACGCTGGAAATCATATTGGAAAATATTATGAAACCAACAACTTATTCACTACAAATAACTTTCCCTTTTCTCAACAACAGATACATGGATTTTGCCAGAGAGAACACACAAGAAGCAAGTTGACTACATCTCTGGGGAGAGATGATAAAGAAGCTCATTAACATCAGACAAAACGAGGCAAGGGATAGCATGGGAACAAACATCACTCACGTGCGAGTTCATACTGAAGGTAAAGAAAATTAAAATGAGTCTACAAGAGCCATAATACAACTTTGACTGCATCCTACCTGAATTTAGAGAAAAATCTCCAGGATTGATTTGACATAGAGTCCACTAATGATGGAAAAAGGGAAGAATTGTGCGATGGCATAAATCCATGAAGAAAGCAAAAAGGAAAGAAAGGAAAGATCACAGTTGCCATCAGAAGAGACTCTGACACTTGCTCTTGAATAATGAGAAAGTAAAGGAAATGAGAAAAAAAGATAAGTCAAAGGCAGAGCAGAACATTCCATAGGGAAGCTCGAGGAAACAGGAGAATAATATACCGAAATGTCTAAAGGGATGGAGTTAAAGAAGCAAGTGGGAAGAACACACTCAACATACTGGATTGAAGAATAAACTCAAGTCTGGGGTTGCACAAAATATTCAGCAAGGAAAGGGACATCGAAAGAGGAAAGGACACAGAGTCATTGTATCAGAAAGAACTAGTCGACATTCAACCATTCCCTGAAATACGCTGTCCTAAAGAACCGATGGCATTAAAGGAAGAGGTCCATTCTGCCCTAACAGCATTCATGAAAATCAAGGCTCCACAATGAACTTCATGCTCATGGAAATGCTTCAAAAGACTCCTGAAGTACTGAAAGTACTCACTCATCTATGCCATGAAATTTGGCCAACAAACCAGATGCAAATCATATTTGTATCCATTCTAAAGAAAGGTTATCCAGCAGAAACTATCAAAAAAGCATCATATGTAAGTAAAATTTTGTGACAATAGAGGTTGCAGAAGTATATTAGCAAGAAACTTCCAGAAATTGAAGCTGGAACAAGAAAAGGACCGACAGACGAATCTTTGCAGAAAGCACAGAATACCAGAAAGATGTTTACTTCTATTTTACTGATTGTGCAAATGCATTCTACTGTGTGTATCATCAAAAAACTGGATAGCCCTGAGAGGAATGGGAATTTAAAGCCCTTCATTGTGCTCAGGCGCAATCTATACATGAGTCTAGAGGCCATCATGCAAACAGTACAAGGGGATGTGGTATAGTTTAAAATCAGAAAGTGTTCATCAAGATTGTATCCTTTCAACTCAATTTAATATAATAGAAATCCTTACAACTGAACCAATAGGTAACCAACTGATCAATGAAGAAAAGAGTGAAGTTGCCATGAGTTTAATTTTGCTTGGATTCAGATTCGATACTCATGGAAGCAGTAGCCAAGAAATGATGTATTGCATCGGGCATATCTGCTGCAAAAAACCTCTGAAGGGCTAATGATAAAGGATGTCACTCAGAGGAAGATGTTGTGTCTGACGAAGCCATGGTGTACGCGACTGTCCCATAATCATGATAACAGTAGACAGTGACTAAGAAAGAACACACATGAATTGATGCGTTTGAATTATGTTGCTGTTGGAGAATAATCAAAGTCCTTTAGTCTGCCAGAATAACCCACAGGTCCATCGAGTAAACACAGCCGTGGGGGTCGGGAGATGCAAGGGTAACAAGAGTTTGTCATACAGAGTTCAGACACATCAGGAGGCACGGGTCCCTGGAAGAGGACATCCTGCTTGATTAAGTACACGGCCAGGAAAAAAGATAAAGGCCGTCGAGGAGAGGGGTTATCCTTGTTGCTCCAATAATGGGTTCAAAGATAGCAATGATTATGAGGATGACACCAGCTCAAGCAATGGGCACTCTGAGTCAGCACCTAACAACAATGGGAAACAAGTTATATTACAATATGGTTGCTGCTTTCTTCTTACCAAGCATGTTATAACCCTTGACAAAGCATGTTACATTTGGTTCCATAGATAGATGAATAAACAACAAAAGTAATGGAATCATTACACAGAAAACTGCTGACTGCAGAACGAGCAAATGCTGAGCAAATGAACCGAGTCATTATCTCTTTGGTTCTTTTGTCTTAGTATAATATAAGTGTGTGTATATATATATATATATATATATATATATATATATATATATATATATATATATATATATATATATATATATATCACATACATTTTGATAAAGAATCTTTTCAAATCTTGCTTGATTTTCACTCCCACGAGGTTGCACCTGAGAATATCTGATTTAATATGCCCCAATGTGGATTCTGAATAGCTTTTTTAGTAACAAATGTGAAAGTCATTTTAATATTTTGTAGAATAGAGGTGGAAATGGAAATGAGGAGTTGATTCATTTGCCTTGGTCAGAGGTTAACCTTCAATAATCATGTTCAAACCCAGCGTTGTCTTTTTTCACAGAATATGCTAAAATTTCCAATTGTTTTTTTACAGATTATGAAACATTTCAATAAAAATATATTTACCTGAAAAAATCTCAAAGCCTCAGTCTAATATCATTCCTTAACTGTACCCCAAACACACTGTCAAATAGTAGAGTATGAATCATAGTGACCCCGTAGAACTTTGTGACATGGCAGTTTCTCTTTACATTTCTGAGACGAACTCTCTGCTGGAGCAGAAAACCTCATGGTTCTTTCTCAGAATCCCTGGTGAGTGAGTTCAACTGCTGGCCTCGTTGTCAGCAGCTCAAGTCAGCAAGCAGCCATGCCATCACCACTGCTTTCCTTCGCTGCAGAATTTAATAAAAATGCCTTACATTTTTAAAAGGTAATGATATTTTGCTGCGGATATTTCTCTGCATCTTTAGCGACTGGGATAAGCAAAGGATTCATACAGTACCGGAATGCACGTTTAAGTGATTAACAGCATTGTTGGCACACTTGAAGACTATAAAAGTTCATCAAGAAAGATGAAGGTCTTTCTGGGTCTCATGCTTATTGTAGAACCACCTGCTTATGTGGGAGTTCTAAAACAATATGAGAAATTTCAATGAAATCATGAGCTTACTTGGGAAGATAACGTGTAACAGAGAGGACAATCATGCAGGTTTTCTACATCTTTTTTATGATTACCTTGAAATGAAGATGAGTTTCTCAATGATATTTAACATTCAAAACAAGCCATTGTAATGGTTTGGATTCAATTAAAGTAACATAGGGGATAAAATAGCCCCAATGTTTCCTCAAAACATATTACATATAACACCTCATTTCTGAAAAATATTATGATACAAATTGAGATGCAAAATCTTGCCAGCCTTTTGTGGAAAGTTTACAGGTATAAAGATTTGGATTAGAGAGCTATCTAAAAGCACCATAGCACATATTTTTAATGGGAGGTAGGGAAAACGAGGGCTCATTATGACGGCTGGGATTGAAACCTAACAATTTGTTCATTCTTCCTTCATTTGTATAAAGGGAGCAATTAAAACACCCTTATAAATCCTGGAGAAAAAGCTCATGCCACTTTTAATTGCAGTTACTACACTGGAATATTTTCAGTTAAAAAGATACAAGATACGTTCTTCTTTGGAGAACATTCATCTGTTCTTAAATAAACATATCACCACCATTCTGAAAGAGAATATTCTTGATATATTAAGTTTAGAGCAAAGTGAAACTCTGAGCTCCCACTACTGAAAGCGAAGCAGAGCAAACCAAAGACACGTGGAAGCATTGGCCCTGAGGACTAATGGACGCCTTGAATCCCAGCCTCTGCAACCCTGAGCCAAGAATGAGACCATGCCCGGCTGCCACTGCTGCGAACTTTAACAAGAGCACTAGGGGACTCCTGGATAGAATGGGACAAAATGGAATAAAACTCAAAATCATTAAAAAGAAAACATGACCAGGTTTACTTGGCAGATAGAGGCTGGTAGAATCCCTGAGACTGTGGTCATTAGACGATTTTCAGGCCTGGACCTGAAGTCCTTCAGTGACTCCCCTTTCAGCCCAGAGAGCTACAGGTCCATAGGGAGAACAGCAGCAGCATTAGAACCATCAACCAGCTCAATTCTAAAGGGTAGCATTTGCTGGGGAAACTGCTAAGGTGGCAATGGATAGGGAAGAAGCATGTCTGAAAATGGCAAACAGAGAGGAAGTGGAACGAGGTCTGTAATATTATAAGGACTGTAATCAACATCATAAAGCAAAATGCATATGAATTGTTGAACAGAGAACCAATTTGCTCTGTAAACTTTCACCCAAACACATTATTAAAAAAAAACACATAAAACTTTACATGGAAACAAAATATCAGTCTGAATTTGTGCATATTAACGGGAACTTGAGTAACCAATGTTTATAACGCCAAAGATCTTCAGAATTTAAAGCATACTTCAATTACGTATCTCTAACAATGAGTAGGTATGCAATGTATGCAAATTTTAGGTATGTAAATATGAGTTTTCCCCATTTAAGTCTACCAAGATCAAAAAAGGGATAGAAATCTAAGTTGAAATAATTAATGGTGATATTTCAGATGAGCACATAATGTGTTTTTTTCTGACCCTGCAGCATTCCAAAGTGCAAGTAGAAGGAGTCTGGGAGGGTACCTGAATATCTAGAACTTGGTCACATGAACTTGGTTAAAGGAATGAAAGGTTTTAGAATCCCCTTTTCCCCCTTCTCCACTTTCAGGTGCTTGGACTAGATTTTAATTTTGTTTATAGGCAGAAAATTGATAAGGCAGTGGCAATGCTGAATGGTCCCAAGAATGGGATGTGAAGCTCCCATATACCAACAATTAAACTGATCTAATTCACAATCACCTAAATATTTGATTTGGCTCCTTACTATAAAATGAGTTTTTATCTTTAAGTATGGTCACTTGTCAGAAGGTTTTAAGTAGGTGATCAACTAAACGGTGAGTCAATTATAATTGCAGCATTTTCCCAAATCAGTTCATGTCTGGTTTCATCCCAATGCGGTGGGAATCTCAATATAATATGCATAATCATTATCATGTGATATCTGCATGACAAATTTTCTTTTGTAAAAGTAGCAAACATATTGAGATTATTAAGAACAACAGAAAATGTAGTTCTATCACTTCTCTACAATAAAATCACTTATATTTATCTGAATACATAATACAAATAATGTTTATTCTTTTTTTTAATTTAAAATGTTTATTCTTAATATTGACGTATGAATTTTCTTGCTGTGATTCTATATGCACTTTTGGCACGTATGTGTTGATTGACATATATCATGAGCATATATAGTATTGCAAACCTGAATACATTATATGTTTGCATGCATTTTAAGGAGTAATTGTATGGACCACCTAGGTTTATGTCATTTGTAATGGATTTGACTATAATGATAAGAGTTATTATCAGAAAATGTTTGACATGAAAGAGTGATGGGCTTGAAACATCAAGGGAATCGTTTAAAATTATTACTGTAATAACTTAATAAAATGGTACTATCCAAGAAACCTATAATATTTTCCTGGAACCAGCCAGAAAAATAGACAGCAAGTCTTTTATTTGTTCCTATGTCATTATGAAAAGTGAAATCATCTTACATTAAATAGTCTACAGCACCGCTTGAACTAATTAAGTAATTTTCCTATCCAATAAACACCAATCAAAGCCCGACACATAGATTTTTCATGATTGATCCAACTCCAGTTTCTAAGTTCAAAAGCAACAGCAGAGCTTTCCTAATACACCAATGTCACACACACACACACACACACACACACACACTCACACACACACACACACACACACACACACACACTCCACAGCTAGTATCAATTAACCCTGATTTAGAATATAGTTTACTCGGCATTGTACCTTTCATTCCCCACCATTACCCTCAGCACCAGGTCAGTCAGCTAAGTTCATCTACATCAATTGAAGCAAGCGTCAGAAAGACCCGATTAACTGCAATCTTACGTAACACAAGCAAATGGAAAAAGTACTAAAATGTCAACTCCCCTTGGTTTTTTCTTAGTTCAGTCCTATTTGGAGTTGGCCAAATAGAAACCCTGGAGAATAGTATATTTATATTTGCTGTATATATATATATACAGCTTAGTAAAATTGACTAGATATAAAACAACTACATCATTCCTATGAATGAATGCTGCAAATGTACTTCTACAATAAGAAGGCAATTAGAAGCTAATGCAAATGAGAAGCACATGGCACTTCGGATGTTCAATTTCAACATGAACAGTACACTTAGTATGCCAAAGGCCCTTGTTTTGAAAGAGTACTTTAAAACTGTATCCACCTGCTTTATCTAATTGTGATATTAACAACCTAAATTGAAAAATAGCAAGAGGTACCTACATATAATACAAAGACCTAAATTAATAGCTGGATGCATATTTTCCCAGCATTATTTCACAAGCTGCCTTTGTAATCTCAACACAAATACTCTGTACAAAGGTGCAGCCGCAAAGTGTGACATAAACTTAGAGATCAGATTTTTAAAAAGTGATGAATCTTCTTTTTAAAAACATAATGCTGAACTACTATCCAATCTCTATAAACGTTATTACATACATTCTATACACAATGCACACATATGAGCACACACACACATAATATGTGCATCGGAAGGTTGGTGAAAAGTTAAATTGGAAACGTAATGGGATTTCCCACAAACGTTCATGCCTCCTGTGTACATTTATTTTTGCTTACACACATCCATAATACACATAGTAGCACGAGGGGGAATGGAGAGGAAGAGACTGCCTACATTAAAGCTACAATTAGCAAACCTCCACACAATTGTGTTCTCTTAACAATTTATCTAGGTAAGGTCAAGCTAACAGCTGCTATTCCAAAGGGAGTGATAAAGGCCAAGATCAAAGGCACCAGAGACTGAGGCAGGGAGCCCTTGAGCCACAACAGAAGAGTAATGCCTCATCTATCCAGTCTCTAAGATGGTGAGGGAGAGCAGCATGCTGGGTCCCTGACCCACAGAGGCAGAGGCTAAAGAGGCCACGTGGCTGAGAGGGTGATGGAGAGAGAAAGACTGAGCTCCTGGCTGAGAAGTGTTGCCATGGGGACCAATGACTATATTCGTAATGTTTTCTGATCCTGCTTGTGGATACCTGTTAGAGTCTCTAATACCCTGCCCCACACCCCACCCCACCAAATGTTGTTTGTGAGGTCTGGATGGCCTTGCGACACATTATCAACGTCAGCCTAGATGTAGAGTGCAGTGGGGAGTACAGTGGGTGTCAGTAAAGAGGAGTAGAGGGTGGAAGCATGTCTGACCTTGGCCTCCTGGCAATAGGGAACCAAAGGAAGTCAGATATGGCTTCTCCACGCTGTTTTCTCAACCATCCTTCAATTCTTCATAATCCATGTCATGCTTATGCTAAGGATTGCCAGGCAGCAAGAAGAGCAGATGAAAATTTAGGAATTTTACCTTTTAGTGCCAGATCAATATTCATAACACCTGTCACCTATATCATCGGTGCCTCAACGATAATGTAGGGAAAACCACACTGACATAAGTACTTGTGTAGGACCAAACAACAAAGGCTACGAACGAGGTCATATGAGAGTTCATTATTTCCAATAACTCTCCCTTCTTCATTTGGGGTCACCAAATGTCGCTACCTAAGAAACACGGCTACACTTGGGCACCCTCCTTTCCCTCACCCACTCACTCACCTCCCAGTCTGATAAGTAGCTCTGAAATCCCTTGCTTCTCTCCAAACGGATCCCATAAATAGATGATCCAAAAAACACAACGCTAAAGACATTCTATACTAATTAAGCTAGACTATTGCTTTGTATTAAGAAGACTTCTAAGGATAGTTTTACTTGAAGGTTTAAAAATTATCTCAGGGTAATATGTTCAGAGGCGCATCCAGCTTCCGTGGCTCCAGAATTCTGAATCCTTTAGAAATTGACATTCTGTTTTATAGTTATCGCCACTTTCCATTTCTTCTTCCTATTCACGACTCCCTCTCTTGTGTTGCTCTCAAGATGCATAAAGACCAATCATTTTACTCTGGTTTGCTGCTTCTAAGATCCCAGGCACTGTGCAACAATTTAGAAGGTAGGGCAGAAGTTTAGTGCTTCTGCACTAAACACAATACGAGGCCAATTGAAAACATGACCATGAATCTGCAAACCCAGGAACTACATATATGTTAATATATGAAAGGTTTTTAATATACACTGGATACTTGGTGAATATTTTAAAGGTGATGTCAATTATTAAACTCTCAATCAGAGAATTCAGTAGAACGAATGAAGGTAATCTGATGTGAATTTTAAATATTTCAGAAAAGACATTTGCATATGACAAATAAGGTCAACACAGTTTTAAGTGAAAATGTCATTTTATGCTACTTACAATGTCTTGGTTAGCTCCCAAAACTACATTATGTATTCAGAATTGGAGTTAATGGGGAAATGATGATATATCGCTTCACACAGTGGCAGAAAGGCAGGAAAAGCGCACCGATGCATTAATTATTAAATTACAAACCATACAAAATTAGCATCACCTAACTATTGGCTAAGAAAAATATTGTGTGGATATGCAAGCCAACGAATTAAGACTATTAAAATATACTGAGGAGTATTGCCCATCCCAAGCAGCACATGAATATTTGAAATGACTGAGAGGTTACTAATCACATCAATTCATTGAATTTCAGGAATCAATATATCAAACATCTGATATGCCCCCCAATTCGTAAAAGTATTATAAACTTCATGTCATAGCATAGATGGCTACAATTTAATCAAACAATAATGGACTAAAATTTCTCAGATAATTCCAAGCTTCAAAGGCTGCTTTCATGTAGTATTCATATTTAAGAGAAGCAAACAAGACTGAACTTATTCACTTTGTTCAACTAAACCACAGTGAATACCTGCTAATTATCTTAATGTCTCCGAAATAGGTCACTAATTGTAGAAGGGGGAAAACAGAGGAGATTCAAATCAGGACTGTACAGTAGGACTCTAGTCTGGATGAACTCCACCGAACAAGGAGAACAATGTGGTACCAGCATCAGACAATGATGACAGTGACTGGAAACATGCATACTTTCCATATCTCCTCCTTCATCGCCTTGATTGTCCACGTACAGAATTAAAGTGCCATTCCATTGCTGCCTAGAGCCACATGCATTCCAAATATACAGCATCAATTCTAATTCTTCCTTTTCTCTAATACAATGCTTCCCAAAATATTCAAGGTTAATCTATTTTTTTCCATTGAACTCAAATTTAGAATATACATTGAACTGCCATTGTTCTACGTGAAAACATCTCACGAGCCTTGTCCATGCAGTTTCTATAGTACATTTCAGTTTCTCTCACTGCCAAAGTCATCCAAAAGGAGAAAACTATCCCAAATCTATCTATTTCTCTAGGAAGGTCATTCATCAAGATTGAAGTCAAACCAAAGAATTGTATTCAAGGTGCTTTATTCAAAAACTAACAAATACCTACCTTACAAATCTGACTAGACCGGAGGATGGACACTGGTACACACAGGAACTGGAAGCACAGGGAATCCAGGACAGATGACCCCTTCAGGTCCAGTGGTGAGAGTGGTGATACCTAGAAGGTGGAGAGAAGGTGGGGTAGAAAGGGGGAACTGATTACAACGATCTACATATAACCTCCTCCCTGGGGGATGGACAACCTAAAAATGGGTGAAGGGAGACATTGGACAGTGTAAGATATGACAAAATAATAATAATTTATGAATTGAGAAGGGTTCATGAGGGAGGGGGAAATGAGGAGCTGATATCAAGGCCTCAAGTAGAAAGGAAATATTTTGAGAATGATGATGGCGACAAATGTACATATGTGCTTGACACAATGGATGGATGGGTGGATTGTGATAAAAATTGTACAAGCCCCCAGTAACATGATTTTAAAATATAGATAATAGCTAAAACAATCAAAACAGAGTATGGCTAAAATAACAACTCTTGATTCAAAAAGTTAATCTAAAAACAAGAACACAAAATAACAAATGCCATATTGTGTTTCAAGAATAAGAAGAAATAAAGGTTCATCGTGTTCCTACTATCCCTCTATGGTTTTATCACTTTCTCACCCTCTCAATGCAATAAGCATAATTTCCAAGTCAAACTATAAAGCATTTAGAATATCATATGACTACTGTAATGTTATCAGAAGAGACCAATCCCTGGAAAGGATATCAGGTTTGGCAAAGTAGAAGAGCATTAAAAAAGAAGATTCTAGACAAGATGGAGTGACTCAGTGGCTATAACCCTACCTTTACACATAGCAATGGTGTGATGCAGGATCCCTCAGAATTCTGTGCTGCTGTGAGTAGGGTGTCTCTGAGAACCAATTGGATGACATCTAACAGTAAAATTAAAACTAGGATTATATAATATCAAATGATCTGAAAATTTAAATAAAATTTGTAATTATTGATTAATTCTATTTTGACTTACTATTACTTTTAAAAGTGCCTGTTGAAATTATAAATGGGGGGGATGCCATGAAAAATAAGATTGTAAATTTGTGATAGCGTTTGTTGAGCATAAAGTGATATGGTGGAGAGTGAAACAGAAGTAGTTCTTACCCTCACCGAACCTCTAATCGTGTGAAGAAGACAATTTTAATCAAAGCACAAGTTTTTTGAGGCCTGTCATAGTACAACTGAAGTCAAACTGTCTAGAAAGATTTGAGGTTCAAGTGACAACATGAAATACGATTGGCAACTATTTTGGAGACATGTGTCCATGTCAGGTTTCTGCTGCCATCGTCAAAGAATCATTTGGCATGGTGGTGCTGGTCCTCGGAAAAGACTGTTGTGATGGGATCATACATTGGGAGTCATGATCATTAAAACGTTAATTCAAGTCACCGAGATAACCGAGGCCCCTGAAAGAAGAGACAAGAAGTAGAAAGCGAACTGTGAGCACCTTCAACAAGGTCGATGTGCCTTGAAAGCATCATATTGAGTGGAATATGTCACAAAGGACAAATATTGTAATAGCCCACTTATATCAAATGTCCGTCCTCGGCGCACATGGAACGATCAGGGTTGGTAGTGATTGCCAGGCACGGGGGGAAGGAGAATGAGGGGAATCATCAATAGAGCCCTGAGTTTCTGCTATGGTGACAGAAATTTTGACAACAAATTTTAGTAAATTGGTGACAGGTGCACAATATGATTGATCTAATGGGTATCATTGACGTATATACATGAAAGGTGTTAAATTGATAGCTGATGTGTTTTTCTATATTTTATAACAATTGAAAACACACATGCGAATAACAAAACTCGAGGTGTTATTATGAGGCTGGTCAAATGCAGGGAATCATCCAAAATTATGGTCAGATTTCCTCAGTGTTTCTCCTCTGCTGGGGTTGTTAATGCTGCTGTTAGGTGCTGTCAGGTTAGTGCAACAGAATGAAATATTCCCCAGGATTGTGTCATGTAAATAAAACACAAAACCCAATCTTTTACTTTCCAATTTATCTTTGCCATTTCTCTCTCTCTCTGTCTCTCTCTCTCTCTGGCTCTCTGTCTCTCTCTGTCTCCCTCAGTCTTTGAATCCAACAGAAACACCTATAGACTAACTCATTCCCTTTTTTCCCTTCTTAGGGGCACTCAGAGCACTAACCCAGGTCTTCATGGTGGCCTCCTGGGACTTCGTCCACCGTTCCTCCTTTGACCCCCTCTCCTAGTTGTCATTCTCACCCTGTTCTCCTTCTTGTTTCTTGACAACACCAGGCACAGTCTTACGTTACAGTTTTGCACAGACTGTCCCCTACCTGCCTGAAATACTTTTCTCCTCAGTCACTTATTATCAAACAATTCACTCCTTATCTAAAATTGTCGCTGCATTCCATTAATAGTCCCAACTCCCTAACCTGCCTTACTTTTCCATTCCAGTACTTAGTGCATTCCAATACACAACATTTATGTATTCATATGCATAGTCATTATGCTCACTTGTTATTCTTTGTCTCATTCATTAGAATTAGGCCAAAGCCCTTTATTTTGTACTTGCAATATTCCAGCTACCAGCATCATTCGATAAGTGTTCCTACTGAGTACTTTTGGGTAAATGCATGAAGGTAGAGATGATTGAGCATCTATCTGGAATTCCAGTTGCTTCAAAATGGATAACCCAATCCCTTGCCATACGTATCCATGTTTGCTGGGCATATGAATCCCTATGGGAGCAGAAAGCCTCATGCCCTCCGAGGATCAGCTATGGCATTTAAACAGTCAACTTAGCGGTTAGCAGTCTAAAGCTTGCCCGATAAACCCACATATACCGTATCTCATGGGCTATCTCACTAAATAAACATATTTTCTGGACAACATAAAAGTAAACAAAGGGCTGACATGATATTAATTTAGAATAGCTCATGCAGGGGAAAAGTTAAATCTTTGTATCCCCTACCTTAACATCTGTGTATTTGATGTATGTAATCAATTGCCTCAATATGAAATCTCCATTTTCTCTTACGAAACTTTCACTCCTGATCCCAAGAGTGATCTGAGTATGGTTCTTGAACTTAAGTTCTCAAGAGCTACTTCCAAAATGGAAATCACAAAGAGTGCACTTATATATTGTGTTTCTGTTCCAGAAGTTAGCACACTACCTAAATGGTGTTTTGTTTCTTTACTTGGGATTTAAAATTCAGAACTGATAGCATTTCTGTTATTAAAAGTTTTTCATTTGCTAAGATTACTATATGGAACAGTAGAAAATTATGTAGATGCTAGAGGGTACTGTATGGCAGTGTAGTAATGCTCTTAAAACCAAGACCTCTCAGCCCATGGACAGTGTGAAAGGGCAGCTTGTAGCCAGTCGTCAGTACCTATATATTTGGGTTTCTTCTCAGAGTTTTACAATGGCATATTATTTTCAATTTCAAAGTCAACAGAATGAGTTTTGAAAAACAGGTGAAATCTAAGAGATTATGTATATACCATACTTTTCTCAATAAGGGTCAATAGCCAGCTGAGACTATATGGTGGATATAATATAATAATATCTGTCCTCTTTTTACCTATATTTGCACTAACATGCAAAATTGTGAGTTTGGGGCAAACTCCAAGACACTTTCTGCGTCTCTAATCATAGAGTTAATGTCATCCTCCACTGTAATGATTCTTTGTTGGGTGGAATGATTTAACCAACAACAAAGTTCAAACGGTCATTTTTACTTGGAGAGTTTATGGTCATTTTTTTCTCATTTCAATGGCATCACCATTACAAATCATATGATAAATGATGATAGTCCTATTCAGAGAGGCCCCACTGTGTTCTATTAAGAGTTAATTGCACAAATGTACAAGACGCAGTATTCAAGTCCAGTCCAGTTTGGTTTAAATTAATGAAGTGAGGGTTGAAGTAGAAACATGCAATTTAGTCATAAAAACAATAAATTACACATATCTAGGTTACGAACAATTACAGTAAATATCTCATGCAACACCGCCCAATGGCACCCTTAATTCCACGTGTCTTATTGAACGATTTACCAGCTGAGCAGCCCCTGTCAGGGAAGAAGCAAGACTTGCATTTGATAGTACCCCTAACAGTGACTAATTGTGATTTCAGTTCCCTCGAAATGAGACTACAGAGACATATCAAAAAGAATGACAACAAATGATTTAGCATCTCAGATTAATTTTGGTCTCAGCTAGGCATTAATTACATGATCACAGTGAAACCGATGCCGTGAGGTCACACTCTCTACATTTGCTTTCCACACTGACAGCTATCTGCACGAATGTACTCAGTGCCCTCAGACCAAATAGCTAGCTCGCAAACAGAGTCTTTCTGTGATAATATGCAAAGGAGACGAGTAGGAATCAGTTGCAAGAATCTACTAGAATTATCAAAAAGAAAGAAAGAAGACAGGAACCTCAAAACCCACCCTGCCTTTTTATTCAACATTAAGAACTCTGAACGGCCAGAGGTCAACTGCACGATTCTCAGAGAAGAGATTCCACGAAATTCTTTCACAACCAGTGTTTAAAAAGAGACTGCCTAAGAAATGTCCTCTATCTCCAACCCAAATCTTTCAGAGCGCAGCACTTTATGATCCTCTGCGGCAAACCCTGCAATGGCTTATCAACCTCTTCTGCATAATAAATCCTGAGTCACACTTTCTATAAAGAAAAAGCCGGAATTTTGGAGTAAGATAAAAGGGATCTGAATGTGGTACTGCGATTTTTAACTGAATAAGGAAGTTAGAAACTTCTAAGAACCTCAGCCTCCAGTTCTGGAAAGGGGCCTTCACACCTATGTTATAGAGTTGCTGTAAGCATCTGAAGAAATAATGTATTTGCAGATTACTAGTATACTATATAACACATAATAAACTAAAAATCACTTCATAACATTGCTTTAGAGAAATCAATAGGCTTAATTTAAATATCAATTCTGCTTTCAGATCTTCTTCAGGACACCAGAGCCCATCAGGTAGAAATGTACATTAACATTAGCTGATGGCACCTAAACACATTCCCTAGTTTCTGCTCGCTCTCCCTCTCTCGCTCTCGCTCTCTCTCCCTCTCTTGAAGATGTGCTTGATTGCACTTTAATTAGTCACACAAGAGCCTGTGAAACTGCTGTTTTCAGGACAGAACACCCCAGTGCTGAAGAAGCTTTGTAGCACTTGCAACAGAGCAAGGGTGCACGTGGTCAGAGAAAGCCTTGCCTGCTGGCATGGATAAGAATCATTGCTGTGGACAGAACTGCATGTTTACAATGCTTTCCAGTCTTGGTTTGTGGTGAGTTGATCATAATCCACTGGCACTTACTCAGTTCTGACTCATAGTGACTCTATAAAGCAGATAAGAACTACCCTCATGAGTTTCCTAGATGATAAATCTTTATGAGAGTGGAAAGCCTCATCTTCCTCTCTCAGAGTGGCTGGCAGTTTTGAACCGCTGACCTGTAGGTTAGCACGCCTCTGCCACTCATCCATTATCAGGGGTACTTTCTGTGAATTCTTCATGGCCATTGCAATAAATTATTAAACCCAGAAAAGAAGTAGAATGCTGTGGGAGGGATGGGCAGTGTTAGCATAGGGGAAAGGAAGTAGGAGAACAGAACCATGTCTTACCTTTGTCTCAGAGGATCCAGCCTAATGTAGGTGTAGGGTTGAATTCTCTTTTTCCTTTGTGTGGACAGGTGATAAGATGTGGCCCCCATGTCATATCCTCAACAGTTAAGAAACCGTTTGAGCCAATCCAGTGACCTAACTAGTAACTCCAAAAATATCCAAACTGACTGCCAGGGAATCATAGGAATCAGTTATGACTCGGAGAAAACATGTAGAACAAAGTAGAAATGCCCCTGTGGGTTTCCCAGACTAATTTCTTGCAAGAGTAGAAAACCTCATCCTTCTCCCTTTAAGAAGCTGATGGTTTTAAACTGCTGACCTTGTGGATAACAATTTGATACATTAACCCAGTACACCACTAGGGCACCTACTACTCGAAACTAGGCTTGCATTAAATTCCAGCACCTGTACCTGTCACCTTTACTGTATTAAAAGTACATAAGATATATTTGAAGTATATTCTATAACTTTCTTTTAACCAATGAGATGTGATTTAAAAGAAGAAGACCAGCTTTACTGGTTGGGTAGAGACGAGTAGAACCCTCCAGTATTGTAGCCCCATGGTAATACTTCCAGACTGGAAATGAAGTCACTCTTATTGCTCAATTTTCAGTCCAACAGTAGACAGTTTTCTATGAGGAACAATAGCATCAGTGAGTTATGCACACTTTAGATTAACAAGCCAGTTAAGACCCAAAGGGCATTTACCTACAGACAACATTCAGAAGGGTTAGGAAACAAGAAGTAATGGAAACAGAAGACATAGGGAGGAATGGGGATAATTGATATTTCATTGTAGGAATTTTAATCAATTAAATGAAAGAAAGGTATATGAATTATTTGATGGAAGATAGATCTGCTGTGTAAATCCTCACTTAATGCACACATACACAAACATTAGAATAAAAATGACATTTGGCTAAGATTTTGTTCTGGGTCTTAGATGCTTAATATCTGATCCCATCGACACCTCATGATCACACAGGCTGGTGTGCTTCTTCCATGTGGGATTTGTTGCTTCTAAGCTAGATGGCCACTTGTTTATCTTCAAGCCTTTAAGACCCCAAACGCTTTCTCTTTTGATAGACATTCACCATCAGCTTTCTTCACCACATTTGCTTATGCACCCATTTTGTCTTCAGCAATCATGTCTGGAATATGATCAGCACAGAATGCCATATTGTTAGAACAAAGTGTTCTTGTGTTAAGGGGGTCCTTGAGTCGAGGCCCAATGTCCATCTGCAACCTTAATTATTAACATATAGATATGAGTGCATAGCTCTATTCCCCTCTCAATATATACATATTTACATATGTACATGCCTATATTTAGATCTCTATAAATGTCCTTTACTTCCTGGTTCTTTCCTCTATTTCTTTTTACTTTCCTCTTGCCCTACCATCATGTTCAGCTGGCCTTCATTCAAGTTTAGTAATTTATTGTCCTTGATTAAGCCCCACTAGGCATCTTACCCACTTCTTTCCATTGATGTTAGTTCACTTGTTCCTTTGTCCCTGGGTTGGTTCCCACCACCCCAACTCACCCTTCCTTTCTCCCACCTCCACTTCTCCCATGTCCCCCCAGAACCATTGGTCCTGTTCTTTTCATCTCTGAATTATTGATCCCACCTGTCTTATCTAGATCGACATGCAGACGCATTACTAAGTGCAAAGACCAGGCAAAGCCAAACAAAACAACAGAAGAAACCAAAAACAGCAAAACAACCAAAGAAAACAAAACAAAAAGAAATCCACTGACAAAAATGGAAAAGCCTATAAATAATTCATGGCCTGTTGGCATTTGCAAGGGTTTTTCAGTCGGGTCTGATGTGGTGCCATGTTCTGCCTCCAAAGTCTATTTTTGGTATTCCACGGGGATTTCCATCATCACTTTGCTCTCCTTGCTGCTCTGTTGCATGTCCTTAGTGTTTTGCCCCAGCACGATAGGGTTGGATTGTGCACTATTCCCGCACTGAGTCTCCATTGTTGTCCCCCACAGCACTAAGGTGTAGTCAGGGATGTCGTATTTCATGGTGGGGCTGGCCCTATGGTCCTTTCTGTGCATTGTCTGCTCTGAGCAGGAATACCATCCTTGGGACTTGGTGGACTGGAATATTCTCTCCTCCTTCTCCATGCTTTTAATTTCTCCTCTAATCTGATATGCCTCTCTCCCCAAGCTGTAGCCACAGTCATATGCAATGCAAGGGGGGGGCAGCATGGAGTGGAGACCTAATGCCCATCTGTAGACAATTGGACATTGTCTCACAGAGGAGTCGCAGGGAAGAGATGAGGCAGTCAGGGTGCAGTATAGCTCTGATGGAACACACAGCTGTCCTCTAGTTCTTTGGTGCTTCCTTCACCCCACTATCATGACCTCAATTCTACCTCACAAATGGGATTAGACCAGAACATGCACACTGCTACTGATAAGAACCAACAACACAAGGAATCCAGGATAAATAAACCCCTCAGGGCCAACAATGAGAGTAGAGATACCAGGGGGATTAGGGGAGAGTGGGGGGAGAAGGGGGAATCGATCATAAAGATCAACTAGAACCCCCTCCCAGGGGGTGAATAACAGAAAAGTGGGTGCGGGGCGAAGGAGGACGATGTAACATATGAAAATAATAATCTATAACTTATCAAGGGTTTGTGAGGGAGGGCTGGGGAGGAGGGGCAAGAAATGGGGAGCTGATGTCAGGGGCTCAAGTGGGAAGAGAATGCTTTGAAAATGATGATGGTGGCATATGAGCAAATGTGCTTGACACACTGGGTGAATGTATTGATTGTGATAAGAGATGGAAGAGCCCCCAATAAAAGTATAGGAAACAAACCAAAAAAGAACTAGAGATGAATTAAAGAGGACTTTTGCAAAATTAGTTTCCTCTTCAATTAGAGCTGAACAGCACAAAATAAAAGGAAGGTGTCATGAGGTTAAGGAACCGGACAAGCCAAGAATGCCAACAGAAATAGAATGAATGCTGCTGATGGAGAAAGTGTTATTCTTAAATGGAAAATTTCAAACTCAGTATATTTTTTCACATTTTTACTTATCCAATAGTGAAAGCTATGGATGTATATTAGTAGCAGTTATGTTTATTTATGTTTATTATTCCATAAGAGCTATTTTTTCTGAAGCTTTACAAAGAGGCGTTTTGAAGTGCATGGCTGCTTCCTCCATTTTAGCCAAGTGCCATATAGCATGACTTGCTGAAGAATTTCTAATTTTCTCAAAGGTACTTGTTTCAGACTTTTCCCAGGAAACACACGTGGAGTATTCCTGGATTTTACATTAATACTTGTGGTTTGATTACTTGTAGACAATGTTATTTTTTTTCTTTTTATCCATTCTGTTAGCTAACTCACTTTCCATAGCAAGGAGGTGCACTTAATATGGAATGATTATCCTCCATGTGTTTTGTGCATCAGATTTTCAGTGAAATGTTGCTCTCCTTTCGTAGCTACTTGATAGAATGGTAATGTTGCTTAATTATGTTGTTTTTGAGGGGCTGGGCCCAGCCAGAAGTACAGGCAAACAGAGAACTAATTGAGTTAGACAGTGTGATATTCAATGTAAAACAAATCCTGTAAGATTTGAAACAAAGCCGCCACCAGTGATTGTGATGCTGACAGCATGTCATGAAGTCTGCGTTGTGCTGAATTAGTGTGGAGTGGGATTTGCTTTTGATTCCGTGTGGCACTTTTTTTCCTGTTCAAGTTCTCTTCTTTGCCTGGCGTGGTTGTCAGAACAATGGGAAAGGAAGGATTTCTTAGAAAAGGACAAGGAATAAAATGCCATCTGCCTACCTGGGAGGCGAGGTGACTGGAGACAATGTCTATATTGTAATTGGAAAACAGGAAGAAAAAACAAAGGAATAGTATGCGCTTGAAATGTGGATGGTCTCACTTTGTTTTGATAAGCCCACCTTGTCTTCTACTTCTAAACCTCTATTTATATCAAAAAGATCAATAAAAGCAATATCATGACTAAAGAATAAGTAAATAAAAATGACAAAAGATGGGATGTCACTCCTGAAGCCATGGCATGTTTTTCTATACAGTGCAAACATCCTTTTTGAGCATGGTTACTCAGGAATAGATCACATCCAAAGAAATAATTCATTTGAATTATGACATTGACAAAACATATTGAATATACCATGGACTTCTAGTACAATCAACAAACCTGTCTTGAATACATACAGCCAGAATGCTCCTTAAAAGCAAGCACGGTCAGACTCCAGGTAGCGTACTTACTTCAGGATGGAAATGAACATCACGTCTAATAGAGGGTCGGCAAGAATGTAGAAGACCCCAAGGAGACAGATTACCATGGTAGCTTCAGCAATAGACTCAAACATGCCAAATTATCGTGAAGACAGTTCAGGAATGGACTACATTTTGTTGTTATACAAAATGTCAAAGAATCATGGGGTTGCAACAGTAAAGTACTGTCTCACTGACCCAAATGTCAGAGGTTCAAATTTACCAGTGACTTCACGGAGAACACAGACCAGGAAAGTTTCTCCTATCAATATCACAGCCTAAGGAATGCTATGGATCTATTTTGCTCTTCATAAATGGTCATTTTGAGTTGGAAGTGACTCAACAACACCTAACACAAACAACCAATCTAGAGCAGCTGAGTTAGTTTATTTTGACAACCTGGTCGATAAACACATGTGGGATTAATTGAAGGGCGGAGGGATAAATGATTCAGTGAGCCTCACCTTTCTAGTTCTCGGGTCTCTTACTTTGTGATGGTCGCATCAGGGTGTAGCTGCCTTAACAGTTCCCTGCTTCAGTTTGCAAGGCTGACTTCCTGCAAGACATCCCCAAGGAGAAGCCACATGGACCTACCCTGATGCAGCCCTGGGTGCTGGAACAGCCATGTGGAGACCCCTGCCAGCACTAAGATGCTTACTCATTCACTGACTAGGCTTTCCTCCTGTAGTTGGCATCATTGCATCTGTTTTGTGAGATGGAGGAGAACTTTGTGGATTGGTGGACTTGTGGGCTTGGGCAGCACTGGGTTGGGATGTTTTCTTGATGTGCACTTAACCTTTATATAAAACTCTCTCTTATACATATGAGTTTCTGTGGATTTGTTTCTCTAATGTACCCAGACTAACACAGTAGCTATAACTCAGAGCACACTCAATGGAAAACAAAAAGAAGGCTGTATCAATAGAACCAACATCCTGAAACTGTTCCTTAACCACACAATATTCTCCATATACAACATCTTTCTACCTGTAGAGTCCTGTGAAAACACAAGCAGGGTGTAATTGTGGGAGAGTCAAGACAAATAGGACACAGAGAAACTTTGAAAGCATGAACATCTTTTGGCTAATGTCTCACTGATGGACAGTACATAATCATAAGAGCAAATAACCAGATAAACTAGATTATATGAAGAAGAATATGGAATCAGGATCAGAGGAAGGCTTATTAACAATATTCAATATGCAGATGACATGACAACTTGCTGAGTGTGGGGAGGACGTGAATCACTTGCTGATCAAGATCAAGGATTGAAGCTGTCACTATGAATTACAACTCATTGTAAAGAAAGGCGAAATGGTCACTACTGGACCAATGGATAACATCATAATAATGGAGAAAATATTGAAGTTGTCAAGGATTTAGCCTTGCTTAGATCTATGATCAATGCTCATGGAAGCAGTAGTCAAGAGCTCCAGCTCTGCACTGCACTGGGTGAATCTGCTGCACAAGACCTGTAAAGTGTCGAATACCAAAGTGGTCACTCTGATGACTAAGGTTTGCCTGACCAGGCAATCATATTGGACTTTGAAAAAAGAAGACTGAAGAAGAGTCAATGCGTTTAAATCCCGGTGCGCATGAAGAATGTTGAAAGCATCATGGAGCACCCAAAGACAAAACAAACTTGTCTCGAAGAGGTACGGCCTGAAAGCTCCTGAGAGGGAAGGTTGGGGTAATTATCTCCCGTACTTTGGACATGTTGTCCGGAGAGGACAGGAGCTTGAGAGGCGCAGCATCCCCATCATGCTTGGGAAACAGAGGGGCAACAAGGAAGAAGAAGGCCCATGAGTAGATGACGTGACCGTGTGGCTGCCCCAATGGGATCGAACATGAGAACAACTGTGAGGATGGCACAGGACTGGGCAGTGCTTCCGTCTGCTGCGCATAGAGATGATATGAGTCTGTAGCCGGAATGTGGCTGGAACCTGGATACAAATCAAGGCTTTAAGGATGCGCATCTGGGTCGGCGTGTTCTGCAAACGGATCGTGTGGATTCTCAAGGAAATGCAAACATTCCTTGTGTGTGGGTGATTCCTGGAGCTTGTTTGGTGCTTGTTCTTTGCTTTTATAGATGGTATCTTATAGCACCAGATGACTTGTTTTCTTAAGTAATGGAGTTTTGAGAAAGTCATTTTTTTACACTTAAAAACAATTTGAGTAAATGTAACTAGCCACATATTCCTAAACTTGATTGCGAATAAAGAGAGGACACAGCTCAGTTCCTTGCCTCATGCCTGTGTGAGCTGTAGCCCTCTGCTTATTCACAGATTCATTCCATGTGTTTCGCATTCCTCTGCATCTCTGTTCATTTACAGCATGAGTCAGAGCGAACTCAATGGCACTTAACAATACAATACATACATGTACAGGGAAGTAAGTTCCTCAGGCACAGTCAACAGTTTGAACCCACTCTTCCATCAGGAGAAAAGTAGATGTTTCTGCTCCCATATAAATTGACATCCTCACAAACTCAAAAGGGGTACTTCAATTTGACTCTGTCCTATAGACTCACTGAGTCGGAATTTCCTTGACAGTGGGTTTGATTGGAATTGGTTTTGGTTCCAATAGAAAATACCAAAGCTAAGAATTACAGGAGAGTTTGCAACCAACCAGTCAAACAGTATAATCGACTCAAAGCCCCATCATCACCCGGAAACATCAAAAACGTGGTTTCTCTCTCGCCTGCCACTCACCAACCCGGCCTGAGTGCTCAGTGTTCTCCGACAAACAAAGCCGCATAAGCTTCTCTTTGTAGAGGACTCAAAATGACTCCGTTCTTCCCTAGAGTAACTGCAATGCAGTGATCAAGGAAGGCTCTCCATTTTCAACCAGCTGCCTCATGTTAGTTGGGTAAGAAGTTCTTGATTAACTATCAGCCAACTATCCCTTCACATATTTCCTTTTTCTGTAAAGGTAGGAATCAGTTCTGGAAGCTTCAATAGTGCTCTTTATTCTTCACGATCCAATACTTGGTACTTTTGGCTGCATGTATTCTAATCATTTGGGGGATTGAGGTACTTGATAGAACATTTCTACAGACTGATTTTCACCTTGAAAGTTTATTGGTATTGGAAGTAAACTGTCTGATATTTGTTGGTTTTTTAAATTCCTAACCCAACAGAAGTTCACTAGTCAATGTTTCCAAAATGGATGGATTGGAAGATGGAATTAATAACCATGATTAGTGACTCAATGCAATTCAACGTAACAAATATTTTTGAGCTGCTACTGAGTACATAACACCACCCAGGTATTGTGAAGATGGGGGATAAAAATTACATGTTTTTTGTCTGAAAAGATGATCATGATTCAGATCTTTCACCTCTTTAATTTGCTAATATGCCAGTCAGTGCACGATCTCAGGTGCCTTACTAATTTCTGTACTAAATTTTTAAAGCACATCATGATCTACTATCATATATATTTTATTTATTCATTTTTGCTTCTGCTTACTTTGGTTTTAATTAGCTTATATTTTTCTAGCTTTTTATACTGATAGCTTATGTCATTCACCTATAGCCTTAACTCTTTCCCATTATAATTATATGTGGATATAAATTTACCTCTAAGCATTGCATTAGCTGCATTACACAAATTTAATAGATTTTATTCTTATGGTCACTTAGTCCTAAAATTTGGATAATTTCCTTTATATCTCATATATCTGAACTACTAAGAATAGCAATTTTATAACTTAAGATTTTCAAATATTCTAGATATGTTTGTCTTACGTCTAAAATTAATTTCTGTTAAATTAAGGGCATATATCCAACATAATTTTAATTATTTTAATTTTATTAATATTTGCTTTGGTCATTTTAATTTGTTCATTTAATATTTGATTTTGGCTCCTTGAATTATAACATACTTTTATTCCTTGTTAACTACCCTGACATATTTTACATTGATCTTTAAATGCATAATATATACACCTTTGGTTCTTAGCTGTGTCATTGTTTTGTTCTTACTAATTTTTTTTTTAGGTTTTGTGAAGTCTTTATTTAAAGTACAAGTCTACTTTCAATTACAGGTACCCTCCTGACCCAATGGATTCAATAGCAATAGGATAAGTGGTCCAGTGATTACGAGGTTGAGAGCTAACCAAAAAGTTAAAAGTTCTGACCCATTAGCCACTCTGCTGGAGACAAGACCTGGTATTCTGACTCTTTCTAGATTACAACCTGAAGATTCCAAGGGGAAGTTCTACTTTGTCATACGGATTCCATTAGTAAGAATTAACTTGCCAGCAAACAACAACCTTCAATTACAGTGAACCAATTTATTTATAGTTCAGCATAACAATTTTATATCTTCCTTTCCAACTTATGAACCACATAATATACTATTGTTACTTTTGCTTTAGTCAGGCACTTCTGAAAAAAATTAAAGAATAAGAAAAATGTTAAATAATACTTATCCATATATGTAACACTTCAGGGTTAAAAAATTTTTTTTCTTTGTATAATTCTAATTTTCTTTCTCTTACAATTTATTTTCTCTCACACTTTCCCATCTTTGCCCCCTAAGGAAATCTTACTTTCACTAACATCTTTTGTCAGTGGAATAAAATACTACCTAATAAAAATTTCTAATAAAACACTACTAATAAAATTCATCACTTTTAAGTTGTCTTTCTTTGGTTTTGGAGATGTCACATTCTAACAAGTAGTCTGCGGCACTCATCTGTGATGGGTAATTTTCATACTTTTCTCTTTTAAACTGCCTTTGAAATTTGATAATGACATGACTGGTCTGATTATCCTTTGGTTTACCCTGAGTGGGATTCAGCAAACCACTTCAAGTTTCCATTGAACTTGGAAATTGTTCAATTATTAGTTCTTCTAACTGTTGTTGCCCTTACTTCCTCTAGGGTGCGACTTACTCGCATTTCAGAGAGCTGGGTGCGCTCCAACGGACACACGCAGTGTGCTGCTTCTTGTTGTCTCCCGGAGCTTCATTTTTGTCAGTCTCTGACTTCATCTGTTATAATATATAGTTGTTTATTCGGTGTTAATGATATTTTGTGCTTTGGCTCTCATCTGCTAAGGAAGGACTAATTCAATTCGATGTAATTTTGATTTTGGAAAGTTCTTTATTTCTATTAGTTCCTTCAGAAATGTCTTATTTCTATCCCGCCTGGTTCATAGTTCCTTTAATACCCACTTTATAAAGTCAATTCCAACTTAGACCCTAAAGGACAAGGTAGGACTGCCCCTTTGCGTTTCTAAGACTAGATGTATTTTCATCTTCTGTAAACAGTGCAGAGGTTTGATCATGCTAAATAGAGTGGTGCAATCTTCACCATGATCAATTATACAACATTCTCCTCTTTCTGGTACTCATTATTATTAGCTCTCAATATCTCCAAATCTCTCTGGCCTAAAAATCTCTTAATCCAGTTGCTATCTAGATAAAAGTACCTATTCTGGATTTCATATCAAGAAAAACATACCCCTCAAAATTCCCAATAACACAACATAGAAAAACCTCGACCAAAAGGAAGGCAGAAAGTATTAAAAACCAGAATCAATTTAAGTCAGTCAAAAGAGAGAACAAATAATAATCTGTTTAGTTTTAACCTGACTACATCTGCATCAATCCACTTTCACTGCAGTCTACCTGCTAGCAAGGGTCTTCACATCCATGGTCCAAGGTCAGAGGGGATTCCATGGAGGCTTACTCCCATCCCCAGGCACTCTGTGATTTTAAACCACGAGTTTCCCTTTCATGGATCACAGTTTTGTGCAAGCTTTCTTCCTCTTTCTGCGAACCACTGCTTCACACACTTTGACTAGTTTTCTTACTGGTGTTTTTGGGAGAGTGGAAATAGAGACCATTCAATTTTTGAATGATTTTTTTATTTTAAAAATCAGAATAAAATCCATTGGAGAATTTTTAAAAGAAATTTAATCTATTTTTGTTAGCAAAGGTAAAGGCAGAAGCTGAATGTTCTATAATCAAAACTAAAATATTGTCTATGTTAATAATAAAAATTAAAATTTATGAAAAGATACAAATATATCAAAGTAAAAAATATATAAAATTATGAAGTGGATGATTTGTGTATCCAGATATGTATCTGGTGGAAATGGGCTCTGACTACACACAAAGAATCAAAAAATCTACATTGAAACAAATGCTATTCAGGTCCTTTGATGTTTTTCACAGACTGATGAGCTGAAAGAGTTTCCGGGAGTTGGTTCCAGGATTTGATTAGTATTCCCAAGCACAACTGAATAAACTGAGTGCATAAAATCGAGCTATTAAGCAGTTCTGTTTTACTTGCTGGTTGATAAAAAATTTACTTAGGTATTCTGCCACCAACCTAACCAACTTACCCCAACCTCATGAGCCTGTTCTAATATTAACATTAATCTGAACAAATACACGACTTTAATAAATGTTAACTAATATGACATTGCATTTTTGTATGAGAAAAGGGGGGAGCTGCTCCTGAATAGATTCAGTCTCAGGAACCCAATGCAGCAGTTCTACTCCACCCTCCGGGTTTCTAAGGGCCACTCTGATTTGGAATGGACATGCTGATCATGTATTTGGATTTTTGATGTTTTAATATTTTTTTAAGTTTGGTGATTGTATTCTATCCCCTTATTTTTTACCATATACTGCCTTGAGTTTCTGCCTGACCCATTTGTGTTCACGTCATGTTTCCACTTATACTACATTGACCTGGATTCTAAAATTTTACTATTTTGATATCACCAAAGTTATGATTTTCAGCAAGACAACTTCTTAAGACTTCAATTTTCTCATTTCTACATCATGCATATATTTTGTTCCTTAATCCACTCTATTTTTCTCTTTCAGTTTCTTAGATGGGATTTGGTACCGATTGTTAAAATAGCTCTAGGGATTTCTTTTTTTAAGGAAGAGCTCCAGAGTCTGTTCTGACCTAGCATTGCCAAGCTATCCAACCCTTATATATAAGGGAGCATACACATGGGAAAATAATATGAGACCTCATCACATGCATATGTTATTACACAGATCCATAATGATAAAACATGAAAGTAATGTGAAGAAAATTAGTTCATAGAGATTATTAAATAATCCTTAACTAAGTAGCTATACAGAAAAGTCGTGGACTATAGGGCATATTAATGCTTATGTCACATCGATTCTTTTGTAAAGGTAATGATTATAAGTAAAATTCACACAGCAGTGTTGTTTAGACTGAAAAAAAACACCGTAAAATTTTGCTGGAAGACAAATCATAGGACAGTAGCCAAGTGTCACCAGAAAAAGGAGAATATCCATTACTGGATATTTGCTAAAATTCTATAAGATATAAATTCAAATTAAACATGAAATATAAAAGCATTAAACTAAAATAATAAAAACTCATGTGGCACAAAAATTTCTGGAAACAAAGAATGAACGATATAACTCAGGCAAAGACACAAATGTGCTTTCATAGTTTGCAGAATAAACTAGAGTAACAAATCATTAGAGAATGAATGGACAAAACAATAAATGACACATTTAGGAATAAAATAATAAATTAATGATCTATCTGATCCATTCAACAGAATTATCTCAGAGTTATCAAAAGAGCTAAATGGGAAAATGACACTTTATCAAGCCAAAAATAGTTATTATTTGGGGGGCGGGGAAGGAGAGTGAGCGAAGGGAAGAAAGGGAGGAGCCATCACAAGGTTGGATATACAGATGCCCCCCCCCCGCCCCAGGGGACAAATAACAGAAATGTGGGTGAAAGGAGACAATGGACGGTGTATGACACGAAATAACAACAATAGATCATTGATGAAGGATTCACGAGGGCAGGAGGGTTGGAAGGGAAGAGAAAAAAGAGGAGCTGATACCAAGAGCTCAAGTAGAAAGAAAATGTTTTGGAAATGTTGATGGCCACATATGTACAAGTGTGCTTAACACAATTGAATGATGGAATGTCATAAGATTTTTAAGAGTCCCCCAATAAAATGATAAAAAGCGTTATTATTTACCATCAAGTCATTTTTTACTCACAGTGAACCCATTTGGCACAGTAAAACTGCCCCACAGATTTTTCTTGTCTGCAATATTTACCAAGTAGATCACCAGGTGTTTCCCCGGCCATGTTAGGAGGCGGGTTTAAACCATCAACCTCTCAACAGGCAGTTGAATGCTTTACCCATTGCCTTACCTGGGAACCTTTTTAAAATTTGGGGGAGCTAACCATATGAGCATATACTTAATGTGAGTGTCTCAATATCTTAAGAATTAAGTATAGGATAATTCTGAAGAATCAAACTATACAAAAATGTTCGTGTTTTAAAAGTTAATAAAATTACTCTATAAGCAAACTGACTAAACAAACCTTGAATAATTACTCATAAAATATTTCACTAAAAAAAAGTTTTTGAAAGGTGCTCTCAAGTTCATTCCAACCCTATCTACTCTGTGTCCAGTAGACTGCCCAGTACATGGTCCTCCTCACAATTGTTGCCATGTGTAAGCCCCTGGCCACAAACTGTACCAATCCATCGCTCCAAAGGTCTGATTCTTCACTGCCCTTCTGCTTGGTCAAGCATGCTGTTCCTATGCAGCACCTGGTTACTCCGGAGAACACGTCTAAGGTACATGAGATGAAGTCTGCCGTCTCTGCTTCAAGGAGCGTTCCGGCTGTTCTTTCAAGTTGGATGTGCTGCTTCTTGTGGCAGCCCATGGCACTTTCAGTATTCTTTGCCAGCATCATGATTCAATTGCGTTCACTCTTCTTTGGTCTTCCTTATCCCATGTCACACTTTCATGTGCACATAAGGCCACTGAAAATATCTTGGATCTGGTCAGGCATCCTTTAGCCCTCAAAATAACATCCTTGCTCTTCAATAATTTAAAGAAGTTTTATGTATAATTTTTCCCAAAGTGAAAGAAATTAATAGACAGTCATAAAATAATACAAGGGACTACCAACATGTATAACAAATATTCTGCCTCTCTATTAGATACAGATGTAGGAAAACTACAAAATTGTCAAATATTAAGAGTACTAAGCCTTAATGGTTGAAGCAAACATTCTTATAGGTGATTGCTATTTGCAGTGTCAGCAGTACAACTTCTCATTTGTATACTATGAGTCTGAATCCCTAGGAAAGCAGATGTCTTTCCATGAAGTGATTATGAAAATTTGCTTAGAATTCATATATGTGTTAGTCTGGGTAAACTAGGGAAACAAATCCACAAAAACACATATGTATGAGACAGTTTTATATAAAGGGTAAGTGTACATTGAGAAAGCATCCCATCCCAGTGCTGCCCAAGCCCACAAATCCAACATTAGCCCATATGTCCGACACCAATCCACAAAGTCCTCCTCCATCTCACACAACACACACAATGACGCCGACTGCAGGAGGAAAGCAGAATCAGTGAATGTGTAAGCATCTCAGCACTGGCAGGGTCTCCACACGGGTGCTACAGCACCCAGGGCTGCATCGTGGTAGGTCCAGGCGGCTTCTCCTCAGGGACGTCTTGCAGGAAGTGAGCCTTACCAGTTGAAGCAGGGAATTGGAGAAGGCAACTGCTCCCTGCTCTGACTATCAGGAAACAAGAGACCCGAGAACTAGAAAGGCGAGGCTCACTGAGCCATTTATTTCTCCACCCTCAATTAATCCCATATGTGTTTATTGGCCTGGTTGGCAAAATAAACCTTAACTATCTCAATATGTTATGTGCACATGTGGGTAGAGAACATACAACAATAAAGTTGATTGAAAGCCACTTTGCTTTTTATTATTTTTATATGCAGGTGATTTTAAACAATATCAGTGATATAAATATGCCTCCCCACCAGGATACACTTTTTTCTGCTACATAACTTTGGAACTAAACAGTTGTAAGGAAATAAGAAGTGTGTAAAATGTGATTAATAATATTCATCACTCAGGGTTTTTATATTATAATAGATGAAATGTCTTCAAATTGCAATATTATAAAATTATTTTAAATGATTTTGAAATGACTTATAAATCCATAATTATACTCACAATGTAGTTTCATGCACTTATTTTGTTTTATAATCACTGACATCCTCTATAGGAGTTCTGGTGATGCAGTAGCTTCTGAACTGGGCTGCTATCAACAAGGCCTGTGCTTTGCAGTCCCCAGCATTCCACAGGAGAAAGGTGGGGCTTGTTGCTCTCGTGGTCCACAGGGGCAGTTCTGTTCTGTCCTATAGGGCTATTAGGAGTGGGACCCACTTGATGGCTGTAGGCGGTTAAAAAAGATCCCTAAGGTGGTGCAAGTGATTGGTGCTTAACTGCTCCCCTCGGTCTAGTGGCTATAGGCTACCCAGAAATTCCTTGGCAGAAAAGACCTTGTGATTTCTTCCCTTTAAGATTATACCTGACAAAACTCTGTGGGACAGTTCTACTCTGGAACTCATGGGTTCATCATGAGCCACAAGCTGACTGGAAGTGAAATAACATGTTCAGCAAAAAGCCATAGATCAATAACTTTAGTCACGATAGAATTTTAAACGTATTATTTCGTGGTATAAGAGAAATATACGAGGAAAGGCAAATAAGGAGTTATAACACTCCCCTGTACCCACACACATACACCCACACAACTTGTTTTAACTAGAGCAATCATTATCAAATGCAGCGACACATAAGAACTTTTAAAAACTAATTCCCAGCCTGCATCCTTATGAATTCAACAAACATCACTAGGGGTGGAAGGGGAGAGAGTAGGCATCAGTATTTCTCCCTAATGGTTCCAATGGGCACTCAAGTTGGGACCAGCCCACTCCAATCAAATAAAACTTTGCTGTTCAATCTGATCCATTGGTCATCAGTGGAGATGCAATACCTCAGCTTCTACTATAAGACTGCATCAATAATTAACAAAATCCTTGATTGATTTCATTAAAGCTCAAGAAATGTTCATAAACAATGCTGCTACCATTTCTTCAATATAAGGTTTCATTAGAGAAAAATGCTTCTACTATGGTAAGACATCTGAAAATACTGGATTGCTAAAGTTTTCACAATTTTTAAGTTCCATGAATGCTATTTATTTTTCTTTTCTTGGTCAAAAGTGAGTAGAGCACATTTTTCATTATCTATATTCAATAAGAATATCGAGCAACAAGAGTTTCATTGGAAACAGGTTTTGGAAGTAACGTATCCTGTCCCTATCAGGAAAAACAAATCATCTCACGCTTTTCTTTCTCCTTTGCTTAAGAGAGAGAAATATGAATTCATTTGATTTCCTTTTTGTAGAGATATATTAGGCAAGTAACCTCACAAGCGGAAACTTGGATAAAGTGGCCAAATCTCTAGAGAAATTAGGGAATAGACGGCTAGTCTTGAGCAAAATCACATCAGAATCATTTCCATGTCACTGTCAGTCCAGCTGGTGATTAAGTAACAGGGTGTCAATGACTGAAGTTAAGAAAATAAACAGAATCGAAGCTTGGGAGGGGTATTAAAATGAGACAAACTTTTTAAATTGAAAAAAGCAATTGCCCTAGAAAGTATTCTGTGTAGGGCCTAAATTTACATAATGGAAATGCTAGGCAATTTGACTCAATGCACATAATCCCAATGCAATAAAAATTGTATTAAGATAACAGCTACATACGTATAGAAAATAGGTATGCACTTATTCCCTCTGACTTGAAACGGCATTTTCCAAATGCAGCCAGCATCACAAACACTTGACCTACAGATGGAAATTGACCGATACATCGAAGTGGCCTATGTTAACATACTAATGCAAATCACAGTTTTTTGTTACTTTCTGCTGTAAGCATCACCCTGTTCTGGCTCAGGGTGGAATGTTCCATTGAATTCTGGACCAAAAATTTTAATTAGAGATTTTCAAGGATTTACCCCCAGTTTGTTCAATGAAGCCTCATCACAACTGTGTAATAGATTGCTATCAATATTTGAGATGGGAAAAAGAGAAGCTCGGTAGCATATTCAGGGATACAGGCTGCAGGTGACAGAGCTAGGATTCAAACCTACATAGTTTACTCTTATTTTTCCATACATCAGAGTTCCCTTCATGTCATTTAAATTCTTACAGTCTTCTTTAGGAAAACGATGAGGCTTCTTCTTCTGTAACAGGGTACAGTCTCAGAAACTCACAAAGACAGTTCTACTCTGTCCTATAGGGCATTGATTTGATTGCAGCGAGTTTGGTTTTTGAATACTTCTTCAGTTTATTATGTTTTGATGGCAGACACATTCACACTTGTGTAACCTTTGGCTTCTCGGATAACCTCCATAATAATGAGCATTGTCTGTGAAATCTGTGTGATCGTGTGATCGTTGGAATGAATTACTGAACCCAGCAGAGAAGCAGAGAGCCTTGGAAGGGACAGTTCTTAACAGGACACGACAAAGAAGGAAGGCGGGTCTTATGGTAATTCCTGTTGGGCTGGTATGAAGTTGAATTTTCTGCCTCCTTATTGAAGCTGAAGGAGGTCAGATATGGCCCCCATGACATTTCCTCAAAATTTTGTCGATCACATATTCAAATTAAATTTAATTCTTACCTAAATTTTACTTTTTTAACGAATGGTTTGCCACATTGTATTCATTACTCTGAAAGTAAGTTTTGAAAGTATTTTGTTAACTTAGAAGTTGCCTATCCAGTATATTTTTCCAGGTATAAACACAACATATTGTGTGAACTGGAGAATAAATATTTCAAAGGCAGATTTCAGTGTGTTTACTGAAATAATCACCCATTGTTTCATTTTGCTTTCTGTCATTCCACTTCATGTCAGTTCACATTATTATATTCTTTCATATTTGTGATAAGCACTATGTAAAATAAATTTTTTGGAATTATAAGAAAAATCCTGTTACTAACATTCTGCTTGATATTTTGTGTTTTATGACATCTTTACAGAAATAAGAAAATGGATTGAGGAAATAATTGTAAGTGTATCTAAAATATTTTCCAAATTAATAATACCAAATATAATGCCAAAATTCAACATTTCATTCTAACTAATTTTTTTTAATCTGCAATGATTTCCCCAATCCCATTTAATTTTCATTTAGCCAATACAATTCCTACTGCTAATATGGATTAGGGTCGCTATGAATCAGAATCAACTCAATGGCAGTGAGTGAGTTTGGGATTTTTAGCAATTGGGATCCACGTGAGAGAGATAAGGTTTCTGCTCCTGTAGAGACTGGAAGCTGCAGAAACCCTAGGAAACAGCAGCTGCCCGCTGCCCTGGAGGATCACTATGAGTGGGGAACAGCTTGCTGAAGGTGGGTTTGGGGATATTCCTAATATTAATACAGTACATGATGCCTTCTCTATTTTTTAAAGTAATTGTGGCCATCATCTAATACAGAACTGAATTTTGAAGAGACAAATTTTAAGTGAAGTATCTAACTGTGGGTCTATTTCAGCAGTTCTCAACCCATGGGTCACAAACCCCTTTGGGGGTTGAATGACCCTTTCACAAGGGTCACTTAAGACCTTCAGAAGACACGTATTTCCGTTGGACTTAGCATTCGAGACACCGCTCTTCTATCTGTCTTTAGGAGGGTCTGCCAACATGCAGATACGCCCACATACCTGGCATGATGACATCATAGTACGAACTCCATCACCTACACCCCATGCAAATACAGGTGTATGTGACAGGTTTGGTGCCATAATGTACTTATGCAGACCATTCACACGTGTAGAGGGTGGCTACTGGGTTGAAAGAAGCTGCTGTTTTGAAAGCAGCTACTCTGTGAAAAGCAGCTACTGTGTTGAAAGCAGCAGTATTGGCAGTAAAATTATACTTCATGAATTATAGTTACTGGGTAAGTGTAAAATCATATATTGTAAAATCATCAACTACTGCAAAAGAATCTGTTCCATGTGAACTTAATCTGGATGCTGATCAGTCTTTTTATAGTCTGCTGTGGTTGATGTGAGTACTGCCCCCTTGTGATAGTAACAGGCATATTAAAAAAAACAGAATGGTAAATTATAGGACACTTTAATTAATTGACTGAACTATGCCATGTACCTTCTTTTGTATTATTAAAGCTATTATATATTATTTTCATTAGCAAACCATCACATGACAATGGATCTTGTGGAGAAGAACATTAAGAAAAGACAATATAGTGAGGATTTTTTACAGTATGATTTTACCTCAATAATTACAGCAGGAATTGAGAAACCAAATGTGTTATTTGTTGTGAAGTCCTATGAGCTGAATCTATGAAGCCCAGCAAACTAAAACACCATTTTGATTGCAAGCATCCGAACTTCGCCAGCAAGAATACCAACTATGTGAGAAGCTAAGCTGATGGACTCAATAAAGCCAGACTTCACACTGGTCGCAAGTACCACAAACAAAACGTAGCAGCCATTGAAGCTTCATATTTGGTGGCATTCAGAATCGCCAGAGCTATGAAACCTCACACCATTTCCGAGGACTTACTGTTGACAGTGGCCAAAGATATTGTTCAAGCTATGATCAGAGATGAATTTGTTACAAAATTGAATGCAATTTCCTTATCTAACGACACTGTCCGCAGAAAAATAGATGACATGTCTGCTGATATTCTTGATCAGGTAATCCAAGAACTAAATCTGCTCCACTTCCAATATTTAGCATCCAGCTTGATGAATCTATAACCCTTGCAAACTGTTCACAGTTACTGGTTTATGTGAGGTATATTAATGATGGTGACTTTAAAGATGAGATTTTTTTTTTTAGCAAACCTCTTGAAATGACAACTACAGCACATGATGTATTTGACATGGTTGGTTCATTTCTGAAAGAGCATAAGATTTCTTGGGGAAAGGTTTGTGGTATTTGCACAGATGGTGGTCCGGCTATGCTAGGATGCCCGTCTGGATTTCAACGTTTGGTACTGAATGAGTCACCAAAAGTCATCGGAAGTCACTGTATGATTCACTGGCAAATATTAGCAATGAAGTCAGTGCCACAAGCGTTACAGGAAGTAATAAAAAGCATCATATATTCTATCAATTTTGTAAAGGTGAGCATTTTAAACAGTGGACAGTTTTTGTAACTGTGCAACGAATTGGATGTGCTGAATAATGCTCTGCTATTTCACACTGACGTGAGATGGATGGTGAGGGAAAAAGTTTTAAAACATGTTTTTGAGCTTTGTGATGCATTTCAAATGTTTTATCATCAGAAAGCAAGACCATAGTTCGAAGCACTTTTCAGCAATAAAAGTGAACTGCAGAAAATAGCTTACTTGGTTGATATCTTTGCCATCTTGAATGAGTTAAATATATCAGTCCAAGGACCAAATGTAACATGCCTTGATTTGTCTGAAAAGATCTGATCATTCCAAATGAAACTTCAGATTTGGCACACAAAAAAGGATGAAAATAAAATGTACATGTTGCCTACCTTATCTGCTTTCTTTGAAGAACATGACATTGAACCAGACAAAAGGATTATGATGATAATTTCTGTGAAAGAACACTTGCACATGCCTGCAGATGAAATTCCATCATATTTTCCAGATCTAGCTGACACCCCATTTGCACTTGCCAGAAGCCCATTTACAGTCAAAGTTGGAGATGTTCCTGAGACAGCACAAGAGCAGTTCATTGAACTTTTTAACAGCGATGCAGCAAAGTTCTGTATCAAGTGCTTGCAGTCAGATCCTGTTCTGTCTGAGTCTGTGTTGTGTGAACAGGGCTTTCTAGCTTGTTGGTTATCAAGTCTAAATACAGAAGTAGACTTGTGGAAGATGATCTTCATTGTGCTCTTGAAAAGACTGCCCCGAGAATTTCTGATCTGGTGAGAAAGGAGCTATCTCAACCTTCACACTGAAGTTGGCATTTACATACACTGTCGCAAAATGTAGCAATGTAGTTTACTATTGTTATATTAAGACTGTTACCCCTGCTACACCATGCTTCAAGACAAACTTCATTTATTTGTAATTAGAAATATTTTTGTGATTATTACTCTGCTTTAATTATGTTCAATTTCTAACAATGAAAATATATCCTGCATATCAGATATTTATATTATGATTCATAACAGTAGCAAAAGTACAGTGATGAATTAGCAATGAACATAATTTTATGGTTGGGGCTCACCACCACATGAGGGTCTCTATTAAAGCATTAGGAAGGTTGAGAACCACTGGTCTATTTAGACATTTTTCTATAAGTTTATGCAGTGAGTACCTCTCAGTCAATTGTAGATGGAGCTAAAACTTGAATCTGGCTCACAAATCATGGGACTTAGTAGAGAAGAAGAATTAAATTTTTCTCATGTACACTCGTAGGATTAGAAAAGCGTATATTAACCAACTAAACACAGGAACACAGTAAGAATCTGTTACAATTACTGTCATCAGATATAAAGCAAGTCTTCGTTTCAACCAAAGAAATGTGTTGTGTGTGTGTGTGTGTGTGTGTGTGTGTGTGTGTGTATGGTAGCTTGTCTTCAAAGATGGCACTCCCAGGAGCCATGGCTTTCAGTATTCCTGGAAGCCCCAGTCCTTTACTACTGGCCAACACCTTGATGATCTTTTGGCTTATAGAGAGACAGCAGGGTTTTTCTGTGTCACAAAACTCCTTTCAGCTTCCATTCAGATCTCTGGAAATAGTTGCGAGAGAAGCCAGGCACCTGTAGGAAGCCCTACTATCTCGAAACCAACTTGCTACAAGAAAGGGAGGAGAGAGATGATTGTGAGCCTCAGGACAAGCATCAGATATATGAATGAAGAAGACTTCTTGGGCATGCTGGTCCCAGAAGGTGCCATGTGAAGAAGCTAGGAATCAGGATAACAGTGAGCGAAGGCTCCAAACACAGCGATCCAGTGGAACATCAAACCATGAGCGCCAGTTACCCCGCTGACGCCGAAACAGCACCGTCAGACAGGACAGCCACTCTGTTAGATGATGTCCGTATGGAAAGTTTGCTTCACAGAATCATAAGCACAATCAAAGGACCTATGATGCAAGTAAATTTGGAGTGATCGGTTAACCCACCATAAGTGATAGAAACAAACAAAACTATTCTTCTAACATAGCCAAAGTCTGTTGTGGAGTAACTAATGACCTATCGGAGATAACTGTTGACCAGTTCAAAGTTGATTCTATTTTTCTGCTTAGGGAGCCCAGAGCTGTCGACAGAAGAGTTCTTCAAACAGGTAATATGTCTTGACCCATCCAATGCTTTGAAAAACATTATGAGATGATACAATAGTTTAATAGGAGCAAAAAGTAACTTCCAAAAGAAGCCATTTACTAGGCTACCGGTTTGCAGTAAAAAATTATGACCATAAATATGTTTTGACCAACAAAGAAGAAAAACAGTCTGGCTTTAAATCACTAGCAGTCACCTTGACTTCTCGTTGGTTTCCATTCACTTCTCTGCTGACAGGCTTTCCAATGTAGATTTAGCAGAAAACCTGTCTTTGGGGGCCAAACACTTATCGGGAAATATCAGTATAAAAATATGCCTAGAAAATGAACAGCTAATATTTAAACACATTTAGAAATAAAAAATAGGTCTTAAGTAACTAAGAAAATGCACATGTTGGGAGAATTAGGGACTGTTCACCACCCCAGTGCTTTGGTAGTGTAACAGCAGGGGCTCCCTGCAGATCACAAGTGCTCAGGGGCAGCTTAATGTAAGAACTGAGGTGGAAATGTTCCCTAAATGCACTTTTGTCTTGTCAATCGGGAGTAAAGGGAATCATAAACCTATTTACCAAATTCCTGTCAGGAGTTAAAGAAAATGTGAAGGCTGATTTCTGAAGGCTTTCATGAGAACAGAATGTATCTTTCCGATTACAAGAGCACCTCACTGATCCACAGGTGATTTCCATATACTGATGACGCCACTCTGCACTCAAGCCTTGGAGGAAGGGAGGATAAAATCCTCAGAAGATCAAAGAAATTGGACCTGAAAACACCTTGGTTTTATTTATGACTTTGCCACTTTTGAAGTGATTTCAGGAAAATAAGTTTATTTACATATTTTTAAAAATCATATAAACCCCATAAGTCATCTTGTGAACAAAGCGTTATAATGCATTCAAGATTCCTGTATTGATAGATTGTTACTTGGACCCCTAAAGATCACATAGTAGGCATCTAACAGAATAGAGTTCCACGTGATGGTCCACCTTAGCTTTAAAATAAACTCTGGGGGAGAAGGACATGGACTTCTGCTCCCAGGAGGTTATAGTCTAAAACTCAGGACAAGTTGTTCCTGTTAGGTGCTGACATCAAGGGCACCTTAACCCCAGCAGGGGCTGCTACCGGAAATCAGCACCACAATACACCAAGAGAAAGAGCAAGACCTCTTTCTATTCCCTTCCCAAGGCTGTTCTCCACATCACCCAGGAATTTCAGGAAAACAAAGAGGGTGATCGCTTTCATTCCAGCTTCCCTTAATAGCTGGGATTCAGATACTCATAGAGTGCAATGTAGCAGGATGCATGGCTTGAAAAAGAGATTGGAAATCAAGTAGACATTTAAAAGTAAATGCTTGACAACTGACAAAGGAAAATATCACATTGTTGCAAGAAATACCAGTCCAAGCCAAAAATATTAATTCTTATCCAACAGCTAGTTAATTATATTCCTTTTGGTTAATGTACGTGGGTAAAAATCCCTTACATATATTGTATCTCATAAACCTTCTTAATAATCATTTGGAATAGATGTTTCTTCATGCCATCGATAAGGTTATTTAGGTTATCAGAGAAGGGACAGAGTTTCAGAACCCTGCCCAACCTCCCCACCTTGATGAAAATTAGACTTCAGCCTGTCGATTCCTGAAGGAAGGCCACACCGTCTTTCACGGGAAATATCAAATGAAGTTGTCTCCAGGTGATGAATCTGATGCTGTTGCTGCTGAGTCAGTTCCTACACACAGCCGCCCTTTGTACAACACAACAAAACATGCCTGGTCCTGAGCATCCACGGAGGGGAATGGTGACCAAAGCACCACCGTCATCTGTCATGGAAACTTTCATGTTGTTATGACGCTAAATTGGCTTCGGTGGACCTTCCAGTCTAAGATGGATGAGGAAGAAAGGCCAGGCAATCTACCTCCCCAACTCGGCCAGTGAAATCCCTAGGAATCACAACAGTTTAATTTGCAAACAACCATGAGGATGACACAGGACTCAGTGGCATTTTGCTTCTTTGTGCAAAGATCAGCACTAGTCAATAGTCCATGTGTGAACTACATCCAACTACAGGACTTTAGTTACTATCCTCCCTTCTCTTTGACACGCACTCCCCCTTGACATACATAAGCCCTCCGCTGAAGACTGGTGAGTGGCAGTCAATTCATATGAGCCTGGTAGCCATGATTCCTCATGTGATGTATTAAGGATGCTCTCTGCTATATCAATGGGCAAGATTAGGGTGACATTGAGACCTGATTTTAGTATAGATCATGAACCAAGTCACACCCTTTGACTCCTTGGGAGCATCTTTAAGACTGCTTTACTACAGGGTGTGACTTAAGACAGCATCCTTGGGGTTCCTTGTGGGGCATGGTAGGCTAAACAACAAAAATACCACACCTCTTTAAAAGCCTCTTTCCTAACTGAGCTTTGGTCGAAGCAAGAAGACCTGCTCTGACTTTAGAACATTTTTGGATTCTGTTTCTGGACCCTGCCTTTGACCTGCATCTTTCTGATCCTAACCCTGCTCTTCTGCAATTACTCCCTGAATCAGTGAAGTGCTTTTCCCATTCAAACAACTGTTAATCCAGAAATCTCTATGTCATCCTTGACCCTCTCCTTCCACCGCCACAGTCAATATATCCCCAGGCTCTGTGGATTTCACCTGAAAAGTTTAAGTCTACTCATCTCTCATGTACTCTGCTCTTACCTAGCCCGCATTGCTGTTCTCTCCTGTGGGTAGGTTATAACTTCGTGAATTGTGCTTCTGTGTTCTCCAAACTATAAGAACTTTTGTATTTTTAAAAAGCAACTTGGTCAGGTATTTTCTCTGTTTAAATGTCTTGGGCAAATGTCCACCACTAGTCAATAATCCTTGTGTCAGCTAAATATAAACTGATGTGCCATCTCAGACTGAGTTACAGAACCCTGAGAGTAACCTGTTGACATTTTGACCCCCTCTCACTCTTCTCCTTCATGTTCTTTGCTCCAGACACACGAATGTCCATGTGTAAATACCCAGGCACCACTAATGCTTTCTGTGTTAGTATACTCTACTCCAAATTCCCTAAATCACTCCAATTTATTTCTTAGATCTTAGCTTCAACCTTCCCAACATTATCTCTGAAGATAGAGTGGGTGCATTAGCAAATGTGATGAAGAAAGCTGATGGTGTCTGGCTATCAAAAGATTTAGCATCTGGGGTCTTAAAGGCTTGGCAATAAACAAGGAGCCATCTAGCTGAGAAGCAACAAATCTCAAGTGAAAGAAGTTCACAAGCCTGTGTGATCACAAGGTGTCAATGGGATCAGATGTCAGGCATTAAAGAACAAAGAATCATATCATTGTGAATGAGGGGGAGTGAGGAGTGGGAACCCAAAGGCCATCTGTAGTCAACTGGACACCCCCTTACGCAAGGGTCATGGGGAAGAGATAAGCCAGTTGTGGTGCAGAATAGCAACAATAAAACATACAACTTACCTCTTGTTCTTAAATGCTTCTTCCCTGCCCTGTCCCCCCCCCCCACTATCATGATCCCAATTCTACCTTACAAATCTGGCCAGACCAGAGCATATATATTGGTACAAATAAAAAATGAAAACACTGGGAATCCAGGACAGATGAACCTCTCAAGACCAGTGGTGAGAGTGGCAGTACTGGGAGGGTAGAGGGAAAGTGGGGTAGACAGGGGGAACTGATCACAAGGATCTACATATAACCCCCTCCCTGAGGGACAGACAACAGAAAAGTGGATGAAGGGAGAAGACAGTATAAGACATGACAAGATAATAATAATTTATAAATTATCAAGGATTCAGGAGAGAGGACGGTGGGGAGGGAGGGAAAAATAAGGAGCTGATACCAAGGGCTCAAGTAGAAAGAAAATGTTTTGAGAATGATGATGGCAACAAATGTACAAATGTGCTTGACACCATGGATGTATATATGGATTGTGATAAGAATTGCATGGGCCTCCAATAAAATGATATAAAAAATATCTTAGCCTCCAAGTAGTTTTCTCAGAAAACTTGCCTGATCTGCTTCATCCCCAATACAAGTAAAATAAAAGTCTAACACCCATTATCTGCTCAAGATCCCCTGAGGCTTTGAGACGCAGCACATGCAACAGTATATGTGACATTACACGCCAATGGCAAGAATGATGGGTTTCTTTACTCACTACTGCAAGTCTGGTATTCAAAGCAAGGTCTGTCACAGAACAGACGTCTGGCGTTTTTGTTGAATGAGTAAGTGCAAAAATCTGAACTGAGTACGAGTATACATCCTCATCCCTTCAAAGTGCTACGAGGTCTTTTGCCAATGAAATATCCCTCCTCTTCTCTCATCACTCACTCTATGTTTGGATCACATGGATGGTTGTAGAAGTGTTGTTGTTTTTTTCCAGTACAGGCGGGGAGTTCTTTAGCGAGCCTGTGGTTAGAAATCATTTCTTGTTCACTCTGGTGTCCTGGGGATGCTCACAGCATCAGGCATGTCACAGGCACTCAGAGGTGGAGAGAATTGAAGTAGTGGAAAAAAGATGAATTCTCCTGACTTTATGATTGCACTTGTCCTGCTTCAATTACAAACCCACTTGCACACAGGAGGTGAAGCTAGGCATTTCTGTGGAAAATTGCTTAATTTGCCCTATGTATTACAAATAATGCTCCAAAACTGCTGAGGCCCTGCCAACCTACTGAGCCCCAGAATAACTCAGAACTAGTTGCTTTTTACCATTCTTAATATATAAATATAGTCTGAATTTTAAAACTCCATTTCCATTTTAGAACAAATGAAATATTTCATGGTAATTTCATATTCCTTTAAAAAAAGTGGACTAAATGCAATGCAGATAAGGACTTGCTTTGGGGTTTGCTTTTGCAATTAAAATAGGCATCAGTTTAAATAACAGGTGATTATATATTATTTCAGTTCATCATCCAGAAGATGTGATAGAGACATGACATACTATATATACTCGTGTATAAGACGTTTTCCAGCACATTTTTTCTGCAGTTTTTGCGGTAAAATTAGGTGCCTCGGCTGATATTTGGGTTGGCTTATACTCAAGCATATCTGGTAAGAATGCATTCTTATTTTAAAAGTTGGTTATATTTGAGGAATACAATCTGAACACTTTACTAAGACAAAATAAGCATGTTGAATTTTGAAATTCACCATGCCCTCTCCTAACATATTTCTTGAGGAGTACAGTGTCAACATACTACTTCTCTATGTGCGCTAGTGAGTTTTACCTGATTTATCCAATCCTGGTGGCATCCAGGTTTTAAAAGGTGGCAGTTGGTAACAAATCTCAAAGGCTGCCATCATGTCCATTATGACTCATGATGCCCTTCTGTACAGCAGAATAAAGCATCGCCTTGTTCTCTGGCATCCTCACAGCACCCGACATGTGCAAGTCCATGTGCTGCCCCCATACTAACTGTCTATGATGTCATCATATGGTGGTGACTTACATACTGCTGTGATGCTGGTGGTTATACCACAAATAATTCATATAAATGCAGGGCCACTCGTGGAGGACAGGTTTCCGTGGAGCTCCCAGGGACAACGTATAGATTTACAACAGAATATTGTCTGACTCACTTGCTTTGAGCCCATCATCAGGGACCAATAAAAGAGGAGGACACCATTTCTGATCAAGCAGAGTGCCAGCAACCTTTAACCGTGTGGAAGAGGGAGTGCCAATAGCTTGTTCCCAACACTGAAGGAGTAACGTGAGCAAGGGAAATCTTGTGTTCAGTGTACATGGAAAGTTAAGACACAACCTATTCCATTTATAATGTGGCTGTGGCAAAAAAAGTGAGAAATAGCTTTGAAATTTTCAAGTAATTATAACTGGAGCCTTTATCTCTATGTAGCAGTTAAGCATGCCTCAATAATAAGAATGAATAATATGTTTAAGCAGATATTACACCACCATCTCATTCATATGTATACATAAAAGTGTATAAATAACACCTAAGAAGTTAGGGTGTTTATTAGGTGTTAAGTATATTGGAAATATTTTTTATAAAACCCATTCGTTCTTTGGTTTGGGTTAACAAATTTCACACACCTAATTGGAGATTAAGATATTAACAGATATTAATGACTTCCTATATCTTTCACTTGTGAACTCTGCATTAAAAATACATTTTTATTCAAAGTTGTGTGAGAGCACTCTAAAATTATAGTCCTTGGCTTGACTGAAAATTATTGGTCTAAGTCTAATCAAAATTCTATCTTCTAAATTAAACTTCCTTTTGTACTAAATTCTCCTTTCTGCCTTCCTAAGAATCAAACCCATACCCATGGTCCTTCAGGAGCTTCAGATCTATTTGGACCCTGTAGTGTTTCTAAGGTTGTGAATCTGAACAGAAGTATATTGTCACATCTTTCCCCAAAGGAGCAACTGGTGGAATCGAACTCGCAGCCAGCAGCCTGGTGTAATCACTGGGTCCTCTCCCTAGAGACCTGGTAAACCTTCCTCCCTCAACACGCAATGGAGGGAGCACATATTTGGTATATGTTTGTCATTTGGAAATGTTTATCCACATGAGGTAAGGAGAATATTTTGCAGCACACCTCAGGAAGAATGTAGATGTACATACTTCACAAACTCCTTGCTAATTCATGCCTGAAAATTGGATGGTTGAAAAGAGGTCAGCTAACTTTATAGAACTTGAACTTGCTGTTTCTTATAAAGCAACCTCAGCTGTCAGGTAAACACTGGGCTGCTAACACAGAGACTGCAGTTCAAACCTGCCAACAGCTCCATAAGAGAAAGGGTTCACAGCGGCACACATCTCTTTCAGGGTCATGGGGAGTTGGAATCAACTTGATGGCAGGGGACTGGGGGTTAGTTTTACTGTCTTGTCACTATCTATGTGCCATTCCAAACACCTATCAGTGTAGATACACATTTCCCAGCTCTCACTCTGAATGTTCAAACACTTTATAATCTAGAACTGCATCCGTTCCCCCTTGAGTTGCTTAACTCCTCCAATAAAACTCTTTGCTTTTCGCTTTTAACAGGATGTTTTGGGTTTTATTTCCCAGAACTGCAACAAAATCAACTTTGAGCTATCATACTGTTAATAAACATGTTGGTTACTTTTTGTTTTTGTTTGCAGTTATTATAATTAAAGTTATCATGAACATTCAAAAAAAGAACCTTTATGTACCTTTTTTTTTCATTTTTCTTGGATAAATACCAAGCCGAGGAACTGGTAAATTAAAAAGTATATTAGACGTAATAAACTGTGGAACAACAACAAGAAAAACCTTTAATTAACAATGCCCAATGGTATCAAGAAATCATCAATATTAATATTTATTGATTCAATAAATATTAACTGGTCATCTATTATGAGCCATAATTTTAGTATTCACTATATACAAATTAATAAGGTCATAATCCCTACCATAAAGATATTCAGAGAATAGAGAAAGAAATCTATTTTGTCCATCTATGAAGAGACGTGACCTTAAATGCAGTGCCTCAGAGAAAGCAATTGTTGTATAATTTGAATCAGCTAAATTCTAGTCCTACCTCTAGAAATAACTACTTGTTGAACTTTTATAAGACTCTTAATCTCGTTGGGATCTATTATTTCTATAAAGACAAGATTGAAATAAGCATGAAGTGCTTTCCCAGCCTAAAATACATCAGTAATCTGTAATGGACATTAAGAAAAACAGCAACACCTTTCCAAATTTGACATCTAAGAAAATGTGGATGATATAAAATTTTAAGAACATTTTTAATGCATTTTGAAGTATTTGATAAATATACTCACTAGGTAATGGGTGCAATTTTATTCATTCTCATCAATGTAAAGCATCGCTTAAAGAATAAATGTTTCATCGACCCAGCATAGGACATCAATTGTACTCGAAAGCATGCCATCAATAAGCCTGAAATGCTACTCTTCACTGGGTCCCAACCAATCTGGAGTCCGGTAAGGAAGACAAACTGTAGCAAACCAACAGACACTGATCTGAGAAAGAAAAACACTGTTTCCATTGGCTCCCAGCATCAGAATTCCATCACATTTTAATACTCTAACTGGCTAGCCCAGCAGTTAGAGAGATGTCTGCCTGTGAACACTTCAAAAAGCAATTGTGGTGGAAAGTCAAAACAGAGAAAGTAGCCAATGTTCTGTAAGAAATAACAAGATAAAGCACATCCATACATTCTTTGCCCTAATCATTTTTACAGCATTTGCTGTATGTATATGTATGGATTGTGATAAGAGTTGTATGAGCCCCCAATAAAATGTAAAAAGAAAAAAAATGATTAGGGAAAAGAATGTACAGATGTACTTTATACAATTGATGTATGCATATGTATGGATTGTGATAAGAGCTGTATGAACCCCTAAAAATGTTTTTTTTTAAAAAAGAAATAACAAGATAACATAGTTCCTGTCCATTGTTTTATATTTATCACTTAAAGACAAGAAATTCCTCTCACTTGTGACAATTTAAGAGCCTTAAATAACTAATGCCTGGCCTATCTTGTTCTACTTTATAGCCGCTGGTTAACAGCTTCATTCATCATTAATCTCTGGCATCTTACATTTTAATTCCTAGAGGGAACAGGTTACTGGTGCCCCCTCTCAAACAGCAAAGACACCTAGGAGTCTCTAATTGTGTCCATGATCCAGTCGAAAGCAAAAACCAAGAGGTGTGAGATTCGTTGGAGGGAAGGATGAAAACTGGAAACTAACTTCTCCCATCAATTGAATAAAATTAAGTCAAAACACAAGTTCAAAAATGAGCAAACAATGAACAACAAAATGATGTCTGCAGACCTTGAGGTCTGAAAGAAGTAATTAGCACTCTGGAACCAAAGCAGTACCCAGAGTCAGAAACCACTGAATTGCCATCTCTCTGGCTTTGTGGTGAGATTCTCCACGACTTTCAAGTCCCGGCAACCCTACCCGACAGAGTAGAGCTGCTCCCGTAGCGTCCTCTAGGAGATGAGCTTGGTGGGAGCACGGCACCAGGTCCTCTTCCAAGAGGGACTCGGAATGAATGGAGCCACCAACCTCTCAGGGAGCACACAAACACTTAATCGTGGCCTCCCCAGGGCTACGATCCTCAGCCTAGACCCCTTCTGAAAACAAAGGAGCTTTGGAGGGTCAATAATCAAACAATCAGCTGCTAACCTAAAGGCGAGATTTCCGATTCACCGCTTATCGCACAGGAGCCCTTTCAGGTGCTCCTTCACAGCCTTGGAAACCTGAGGCACTTTACGCTGATGGGCCTTATGGATCAGAATGGACTCATGGAAATGTGTCTGATTCTTTCTTTCTTTCTTTCTTTATAATCCCTCTAAGGATCCTTGGTGGTGAGAGTAGTTGCATGCTCAGCTCCTACCAGGAAGGTTAGCTGTTTCAACCTACTAAGCAGCCCGCTAAAGAAAATCCTGACAACCTGCTTCCATAACGATGACAATGTAGATAAGCACCCTAAAGGACATTGCTGGGGCTCTCTAACGCGTAGAATACAACTTGGTGGTACACAGCAAGGAGCCTGCCCAGAGTCTCTGAGGAGCAGTTGTGTGAGATGGTGTGTGTGAGAGAGAAAGAGTTTAACTGCTGTTAATCAAAATACTAGAAATATAACATCATTTAATATTTAATTTGTTGGACATCAAATTGTAATAGCCCCCTCCCTTTTAAGCTTAATCAGTATGTTAACCAGGATGATCTCACTCAGGAAGGTGGTAAAAAAAAGGACTTTAAAATAAACAGTGGTGCATGATTCTTCGGAAACACCTCCCCCCACCCCTCCCCATTTAGATCAACAATGAGTCCTCAGGGAATAGCGGTCTGATGACCTGTGGAGACACTAAGTATAGATAATTGTATAAGCTTTTTCTGTTTGGCCATCTCTGCTATCAGAAGCAAGGCGTACTTCACAATGCGTGGGGCATTGTGGGAGAAACAAGCTTGTATTTGCTGAGCTCATTTGTTCCCTCCACTTCCACAAATTCTTGAAAACTGTTTCAAGTCATACAAACTTTACTGTCATTTAGTCAATGCTGATTCAGAACAACCCTACCAGATGGGGAAGAACTGCCCTTTGGGTTTTCCAAGGCCCTGAGGAGCTGCTGACTGATGGTTTCGAACTGCTGATCTTGTAGTAACAATCCCACAGTTCCACACTGCGCCACTAGTGTTCCTGTTTAAAGTAAAGGTCTTTTGAATTCCAGCTCCATTTCCTTGTGCTGATAGCTCTTCAAGATTTACTGTGAAGATATGAAAGTGAAAATAACATAATTTATCCTGGGGCCACAAGGGTGGCAAGGGGTGAGGAAGGGGAAAAAGAGGAGATTATATCATGGGCTTAAATAGAAAGTAAATGTTTAGAAAATAATGATGGCAACATATGTACAGATTTGCCTGATACACTTGATCTACACATTGTTATAAGAGTTGTAAGATCCCCTCCCCCAATAAAATGATCTTCAATAAAATAATGAAATTAAAAACACGATTTACTGTGGATTTATTCAGTGCATAACAGTTTGCCTGTTGTAACTGTCAGGATAAGATGGGGAATGTCATATGTAAAGGACATTTTTATTAGTGTCTTGGATTCATAGTCATTACATGAACTAGTGCTATCCTTTCTTATTGAGTATGATGTTATCTGTATGTCATAACTTCTTGCCTTATAGCTTGGACTATCAATGCCTACTTTTTGGTTCTTTTGATATTGCTAACTTAACTTTTCTATTCCACTGAATAACAGTATCGAGACTCCCAGATTAAACAATTCCAATGGAATGCCTAATTTGATTGGTAAATTGAGACATATAAAATAAATGAAAATAATAAAACTGTGTCCCTGCAGGATACTATGTGTAAATTAACCAAGAAAAATACAGATTTAAGATCAAATTTCAGCTGTCACTCTTTCTGATCCCCTGGTATCAGTGATATCTGTGTGTGTGTGTGTGTGTGTTGGCATTTTGCCTGTCTACTCCTTTTATGGCCCTGTGTATAAACTCCCCTTTCTTCTAAAACACCAGCAAAGCAACCCTGGCCTGAAAACCCATAAAAATCCACCTGACACTGGTGCTGAAGAGTCTCTGGTTTTAGAGCTTACATTCTGGCCCCCCTGGTTTGGGAAAGGCTGTCGATGGCAGCCAAAGCCCCAAATCCATGTCCAGAGTCTCCATATAGAGTAAGCCTCCACTGAATGCTTTGGATCATTAGCCAAGGGCGGACATAAGTTTGCCCTCAGGCAGAATGCTCTGGAGAGTGGATTACACTTCCCCCTCTATGGGCAGCCCAGGAAGGGCAGTCTATCTCTAGGGGCTTGCCTATGTGTCCTTATTGGAGGTCACCGCACTGTGAGAGGGCAGGGGCTCTCATAGCTATGAGTTGATGCCCCATCAGTCTCTCCCTGATTGCCTTTTTGAGTCATGGTACTTTTTTGTGTTTTGAATGAGAGATTGACAGGGTATGCATGGACCTACACCAGCGGTTCTCAACCTTCCTGATGCCTCAACCTTTAATGCAGTTCCTCAGGTTGTGATGATCCCCGAAAACACAAAATTATTTTCATTGATACTTCATAACTGTAATTTTGCAACTGTGATGAATCAGGTAATCCCTGTGAAAGGGTCATTTGACCTCCAAAGGGGCCGAGACCCACAGGTTGAGAACCGCTGCACTATAAGCATATAAGCACTATCTTTGAGAATTAGTGGTTGCTGTGAGATGTTCCAATAAAGTGGAAAATCTTAAAATGAGAAGAGTATTGAACTGATAACCACAAGGTCAGTATGAATCCACTGTCCCCCTGCAGGGGAAATATGAGACCAACTGCGTCCGTAAAGATTAACAAGACCGTGGAAACCCATGTAGGCTCAGTACGAGTAAGAACCTACAGGCTGGCAGCGGGTTAAGATGGGAAGGAGTGTTGTAAGAAGAGGAGGGGCAGATGTTAAACATGATGTGGTGCTACAGTTGTTGATAAAAATGGGGCATCTGAACCATCTTTAACCTCCACCTCACAGGTTACAGCCATGTGCTGATCCGTCTAAAATAAGTTATCCCTGCAGTACAAATACAAAGAATCACTGTATTAAAATACGTTTGTGCGACACTCAACCATTTCACAAGTTAGCATAGGACTAGTAACATTAGAGAAAGAAGTCCAGGCCGTACTGGAGACCTCAACAAAAAATCAGATTCCAAGGCTTGGTGAAATACCACTCGACATATTGCAACTAGCAGGTGCTCCATGGCGATCACTCACTCACTTATCCTTGCCGAGAAATTGGAAGACAGCTGTCTGCCCAACTGACTGAACATGACTCATAGGCATGCCTCTTTCGAAGAAAGGTGATCAAATAAAATGAGTACAAATTATCAAATATTATTATTAATAAATTATCAAATACGATTAATACCACAAATAAAACATTGCTGAAGATAATTACAAATAGTTGTGGCAGCACATTGACAGGAAACTTCTAGGAACTCAAACTCGTTCAGAAGAGAACATAGAAGAATAGCTTGCGGAAGTCAGAGGGACCCTGTCTGAAGTCGGATAGGACAAGAAAATGTTTCCTTATATAGTACCGACTATGGGATACCTTTGCAAAACAATGGAATTCTACAACATTTCATTGTGTTCATCTGGAAGGCACGCATAGATCAACGAGAGGAGAACAAAGGGACACTTTGATTGAAAATCAAGAAAGGGGTCAATCAGAGTTGTCTCCTTCACTCTCTGCCACTGAATCCATGCGGACTCAGGGCCACCCTGTAGGAGAGCGGAGACCTGCCTCCTGTAACTTCCTGAGACTGTAACTCTCCCCTGGAGTAGAAAGCCCTGTCTTTCTGAGGAGCAGCTGGTGGTTTCCATCTGCTGACCTTACTGGGAAAGGCCCCACTGGTAACCACTATACCACCAGAGTCCCTCAGTTGTAGCCTTACATCATGTTTCCTCAGTCTTCAAATGATCTCAGAAACGGGATTACAGAAGTAAATACACATCAGGAGTGGAGGAAGACTCGTTAGCAGTCTGCGATTCCCTGCTTGCTGATCGCGAAGCCTACAGTTCTAAGTTTGAATTACTACCTCAACATAAAGGAAACGATTCTCACAATCAAGACCCAGGGAAGCAGCACTTAGCAAACACAAAGACGTAATGCATTGAGCGCTTTGCTCCGCACATTCTGACTTGGGATGGGAGGTCTGCATGGACGTTCCCTGAAGAAAGACACCATGCCTGTAAAGTCGGGGTGAGGGAAGAAGAGACTGACGCCCGGTGACCTGGACTGATCCAGCAGCTGAAACGGGCTCCAGCACAGCAAGGATTGGGAAGCTCGTGCAGGATCGGGCAGAGCTTCATTCTGCTGTGTGTAGACTCACTGTCACGTTTGAACGGACACAATGGCAATTAACAATATTGTTTTGGAAAAATACATGATTTGAGCATACTGTGGGAATGTGAATTTTTTTTACTTCTTCCTGAAATACTACCCCAAATAGAGATTTATTAGTGGATATTCTAGACTATTTATTATTTTTCTCTGGATTTTCTGGGCAACATACAAGCTTATCAAGTAAAAATAAGTACCAGAAACTGAAGATTTTAGAACTAATTTTTCTGATATGACAGCTAAACAAGCTGTCTCTCATGTCATTTCTGCACTTATGATAGGCTCTTCAATCATGTCTTTTGATAAGGCCCATGTTCATGAATTAGCTTTATACATTTAAAAGCATATTTAAACTATTGAGGAAAATAATGCATGAGATAAGGAAGCTTGTTACCAAGACCCTGACAGTAAATTGTGAACTAGACCTAATAAGAACGCTATTTTGCCCAATTTCAACTATGTTATTTTTAGGGGATCCTGGGCTGAAAGTTTCACAGGGGATGAAGTAAAAAGACTATGTAAAATAAATTTATCAGGGAACATTTTTGAGACTCCTGAACAAGTTGCTAGCCTTTACACTTCTGCCTTTGCTAGAATCCTGGAAAGTACCTTAAAATTCCTACCGAAGCAACACCCTTTACCTTTGGGGCTCATACTTAAATTCCAGTTAGCTTTTCTTCTGCTTCCACCTGCAAAGTGTTATAAATGTGCATTAATAATGATTTGTCGGTTTCCTCAATGGGCAGTAGTATTTCTCTGACTTCATGCTACTGTACACTTTGTAACAAAGAAACAATCCTCCCTCCTGGGGAAGGCCAAAGACTCTTTGTAGCGATCAAGGAACCCATGTCACTGTCCCTGTCATCCACGAACTGTGCTGAGCTGTGCCCGTTTATCAAAGGTTCCACTGCCCCTAGTATCCTGCCCTAATAAAGACAACTGATGCAATAATAAAGACCCCAGCAGCCAAGCTTTGTGAAACTTTCCATGTATCCCAGACTACAGTCCTTGTCTGAATTCTTTTAAGTCCAAGCACACGCCATTTGGATTTCCCAAACTTGCCCCTACGAAATCAAGTCTGGAAGACCCAGGTTCCTTCTGCAGATGACCTTCATTTACCCTCACATTCTTCAACCTAAAATATTGAAGTAGTCCCACCTTTTATCTGATATTCCAAAGAATAGGCTTCACAGGTTAGAGAAATCCTCAGCAGAAACTAGATTCCCCAATCCTGCTCGACACCAGCAGAGGAGAGTAAGTATATTGAATGAAACAACAAATGAAAGAATTGCTAGACTCTCTTTGGTAGGAAACCTGCATAGTCCTCTTTCCCAATCCATCAGCAGCCTTTTAAAAGGGAATGAAATTTTGGGTCCATCAGTCCCAATTTAAAAAAAGTCTTGGTTAAGATTCCTCTTAGGTCTAGATAACCGACCAGAGAATTGAAAGCTACATTTAAATAGGGCTGTGATGCTTACATAAATGGCATGTGAGGCAGGTGGCTGACTCAAGACGCTGCGCCAGGCCTGGAAATGCATTTTTTATCTTACTTTTCAATCTCTTTTATAGCCGTGCCTCAATTAATCTTGTCTTATATGGTTATGTTCCTATTTTGAAAAGGTTTAACTGCTGGATGTAGGAGACTCTCCCAGCCTCAAGTCAGTCTGGACCCTGCCTGCTGGGCGTCCTCTCTCCGGGGATCTGATCAGGTTGTTCTTGATCTGTAGGTACAAGAACAGCAAAGAAGTCATTCTTTCCTACAGACATCACTAGGCTTTCCATTCATATATGGCCTTCTAAAATCCGACAGAAATTCAGGTCACAGTTTACCTTGAATATTTATACAATCCTAAATAAAGAATCCAAAATCACTTGCTAAAGATTATTTTTTTGTATTCACAAACAGTAACCTTTGTATCATAGGTCCGTATCAACTACTCTCCAAGCTGGAAAGCTATGTAACCACACCCATGTGAACAACTCAGCCATAACTAGCGCTTCAGGGTGGCTTCAAAAAGCTGAGTGTGCATAGCTATAACCTTATGAACACCTGACTGATTTTCTGTCAGTTGACTACAACACCTGGGTATTTGTTGAGCTCTCCTTAATGACACCTTAACTGGCTGTGTGGAACCACATTTAGGCCCTGCTTTGTACCAGGTTGGATTGGAAGATGTACTTTGAACTTGAGCTGGACTCGTGCATATATTCTAATTCTCCTTAGTAGTTAATATAGCCAGATTAGCTCCATGGTTTTAATCAGTGTCAATTGACTTGGTCATAAAGCAGCTATTTGCAATTCAGGTAAGACTTGAAGATACTTTGGAACATATGGAAATATATACAAAATGTCAAATATATACAAACTGACAAAAATCATCATTTCGATGGACACAGAGATAAATAGATAGAGTACCACAAATTGGTACTCTAAAGCAGTATGGCACTGGGGTTTCTCCCTGTACCTCCAGGGAGTACCTGAGTAATAACAAGATAGAAAAGTCTTCCTTATATTCTTGACGAGGAGCCCTGGTGAGTTAGCAGGTTCTGTGTTGGACAGCTAATGGCAAGGTCAGGGGTTTAAAGCCAAGTGTTGCTAGATGGGAGAAATATGAGTCTTCCTAATCCTGCAGAATATTGAAAGTATGTGAACTGCTAATAAAACAAATCTGTCTTGGAAGAACTACAATGAGAATGCATCTTAGAGGCAAGATCGGCAAGACTTCATTTCACGTGCTTTGGATTTGTTGTCAGGAGAAACCAGGTGCTGGAGAAATAGAGGGGCAGAGACAAAGGGGAAGACACTCAACAAGATGGATTGACACCATGGCTGCAACAGTGTGTTCAAACACGTGAACAACCCTAAGGATGGCACAGGAACAAGAGGAAGTGTGTTCCGTTGTGCACAGGGTCACTATACATCAGAACCAACTCGATGGCATCTAACGGGGACAATAATCCCATAAAGGCGTACAGTGTCATAAATCCACAGGGCCCTCCTTCTCCGTTGTGGTGGTCTCTGTAAGTTGGAATCACCATGATGGCAGTGAGTGTTTCATATAAGTTTTATATAAGTGTTTGATAAGTAATTGGTTTTCCACTTGGTATGGATGGTGGAAAAATATTTTAGCATCTAAATTCCTTGCCAGAGGCTAACTGTGGAACAGACAACCAAGTGGTCATATTTAAGTTGAGGTTGAAGCTGAAGAAAATTAAAACAAGTCCATGAGAAATAAAAAAACTATCCTACTTGAATTTCAAGGCTATATCAAGAACAGATTTGCTGCATTGAACACTAATGACAGAAAACCTGATGAGCTGTGGAACGACATCAAGAACATCATTCATGAGGAAATCAAAAAGATTATCTATAATATAGGAAAGAAAGAAAAGATCAAAGTGGATGCCAGAAGAGATTCCGAAACTTTCTTTTAATCACAGAGTAGTTAAGGTGCATGGAATAAATTAAGAAGCCAAAGAATTGAATAATTTCAACATACACCTCCAGAACACAAAGTAAGATATGATCGTGCAATATGCAAAATGACCACACAGAGAGAGCGCCAGGAGTGGAGGTTCCCTGAGGGCTTGGGGGGAGGGACGGATGGCGGGAAGGAGGGGAAAGGGTACAGACAGTGCACAAGATTGAATAACCCGACCCGATGGGATTGAACAACAGGGTTATATGTGAATGGATATATTGGAATGTGTAAGATACAACAATTAAATGGTTGTAAATAATAATAAATAAACATACATTTTTAAACATTCAAAAAAGTAAGTTAATGAAGCTTCAAGAAAAAAAGGATATAATAGATCAATATAAGATTTTAAAAAGAAAGAAATCCAAAAAGCAATAATATGACCAGTGTATCTTAAATTGAAAGAAATCAAGAACTTCAAGCCTTGAGTTGAAATATTGAAAGAGTCTTTGGGAAAAATAATGAATGATGCAGGAAGTATCAAAATAAGATGGAAAGAATACACAGTCATTGAAGGAAGTTCAAGTCGCACTGAAAGCCAAAAACAAGGTTCCAGAAATGGATGGAATACTAACTGATATGTTAAACAAGCTAATGAAGAACTGAAAGCACTCACTCATCTGTGCCAGGAAATTTGGAAGGCAGCTACTTGGTCATCTGAACGGGAAGACATTTATATATGTGTTCATTCCAAAGAAAATTCACCCAACAGAATGCTGAAATTATAGAATTATATCGTTGATATCACACGCAGGTAAAACTTTTCAGAAGGTCATTGGATGACAGTTTCTGGAGAACATTAACAGGGAGCTGCGAGAGGGCCAGGCTAGATCCAGAAGAGGCCAAGGAATAAGAAATACCATTGCTCATGTCAGAGGACCCCGGTTCAGTGCAAGGAATGCCGGAAAGAGGCTCACTTGTGTGTTATCGACTATGCAAAGCTCTTCCACTGCGTGAATCACAGCAAACCTTGGGAAGAATGGACATTCCGGAATATTTCACTGTGCTCATGAGGAACTAGTACATGGATCAAGAGGCCGTTTTAAAACAGAACAAGGAAATTCTGCATGGATTAAAATCAGGAAATATGTATGACATCGTTGTATCCTCTCACAATACTTACTCAATCTGTATGCTGAGCAAATAATCAGAACAGCTGGATTCCATGAAGAACAATGTGGCACCAGGGATGGAAGAAAGTTAATTAACAACCTGCGACATGCATAGGACACCACCTTGATTGCTTACAATGAGGAGGACTTGAAGCACTTAGAGATGAAGACCAAGCCTTCAGAATGGATGACAACTCAGTGTAAATAAAACCCAAACCATCACAATTGAATGAGTAGGTAACATCATGGTGTTAGACTAGAGAAACAAACCTAGAGACATGCATATGTGTAGAAAAAAGAGCTTTATGTACAAGAGCAATTGAATATTGAGAAAACATCCCAGCCCAATCCAAATCAAGTCCATAAATTCAATATTAGTCCATATGTCTGATACCAATCTATAAATTCCTCTTTAGACTCACAAAACACAGACAATGGTGCTGAATGCAGGAAGATCACAGGGCAGTGGGTGGGAAGTCTTGTGGATCCCGTGGTGTTATAAGCATCTTAGCACTGACAGGGGTCTCTATGTGGCGTCTCCAGCTCTGGGGCTCTGGCTGCCTGTCTGGTGCCTGGCTCCGTGTCGGATGCACTGTCTTCCAGGGAGTCAGCATGTGTGCTGCCTCTAGCGAGCTATTTATCTCTTTAGCACTTCCAAATGAGGTCATCAAGCTGCCACCTGATTGACAGGCTAACCTCCAGCCCTTCATTCTTCATCCCCACAAATTGACAACAGATTATGTAACAACCACAATCATGATTTACAGAGAAAGGATGAAATTGTTTAGGATCTTGTGTTGCTCGCCTCACAATTATGGTTCATGGAATCAGCAGTCAAGAGCTAAAGACACACCGCACTGAGTAAACCTGCTGCACACTCCTCTTTCAAGTGTTGAAAAGCAAGGGTGTCACATCAAGGACCAATGTGTGCCTGACCCAAGCCATGGTATTTTGAATCACCTGAAATACATGTAACAGTCGGACACTGAGTACAGAAAACTGACCGAAGAATCGATGCATTTGAATTATGCTGCTGACAAAGTGTATTGAAAGTGCCATAGGTTGCCAAAAGAACAGATACTTCGTCTTCAAAGAAGTACAGCCCCGGTGCTCCTTAGAGGCAATGATGGCGAGACTTTGTCTCATGGACTTCAGACATGTCAGGAGAGACCAGTCCCTGGAGGACACCTTGCATGGTAATGTAGAGGGGCAGCATAAAAGGAAGGCATTCAATGAGATGGACTGAGACACTGGCTTCCACAATGGGCTCAAACTTAAGATCAATCGTGAGGATTGCACGGGAGTGGCTGGTGCTTTGTTCCGGTGTCTGTAACCGACATGATGGCACCTAATTGTCATTCTCCGCATCCCTACCATTTTCATGTGGTAACATTAAGGAGTACAGAGTCACTGGGGGAGAGCTACTGAGGAGACACTGAATTAGGAAACATAGATCCAGATCAGTGGTTCTCAGCTTCTTAACGCTGCGACCATTTCATACAGCTCCTCATGTTGTGGTGACCCCCAACCACAACATTATTTTCATTGATACTTCATAACTATAATTTTGCTACTGTTATGAATCAGGTGACCCCTGTGAACGAGTCATTTGACCCTAAAGGGGTCACAACCTACAGGTTGAGAACCGCTGATTTGGATGAAAGCTCTACTGAAATTCAATAGCTTCATGTTTGATATTTTGTTTAAATATTTATGTTATATATGTTTAAAGGTTCTAGGATTTTGTGCCAATACCTTTTGAATTGCTCTCGTACAGTCAATCATGAATACCTACCTTTCTGTTTTCTCTCTCCATAGATGGAATGTTTTGTCTTTCTACCTAGTACTGACCAGCTCCAGCTGCATTACTTTTCCGTAACACTCTTTTTAATTTCACTCCTAGCATAGGACATGTTTTCTTATTTAACATTTGCAGCTCTAAAACTTTTACTTTATGCACATTTCCCATGTGATCCACACAGAGTTTCTTTCTATCAGAGCAATACTAATCTGCCCAAGGCTTTACACTGAATAACTGTGTTTTTACTCTAACCAGTCATGAGTCAAAACAGAATATCAGAGAAGCATCGCTCTAGTGCACCGGTGTATACGAGAAAACCTTAAAGGATTTGAGTCAGTTTTAACTTGCTTTGGGTACTCAATGTTGCCTCAGCTCATTTAAATCTCAATTAAATTCCTGTAGGGTAGGTTTCACAGTGGTGGCTTGCATGCTGCTAAGGTGCTAGGAGCAATGCCACTGATATTTCAAATACTAGCAAGTTACACAGTTTCAGTGGCACTGCTAGGCCAAGAGAGACAAAGAAGAAAGGCCTGATAATCTATTTTAGGAAATTAGCGAATGAAACCCTTACAGATCACAATAGAACACTGTTCACCTTGCTTACTTTGGACATGTCATCCGGAAAGGCCAACTGATTTTTTGTTTGAGCGCATTTTGGTAAGGTAGAGGTCAGCTAGGGGGACCTGCAGGGAGCTGGACTGGGGCAGTAGCTTCAAGGACGGACTCCAACAGGTTGGCAAGGAGGAGGTGGGCACAGGGTTGGGCAATGTTTGGGTTGTACATCAGAGTGCCACGAGTCAACATCAAGGCGACAGCAGCAATGATCCATCTAACCATGTACCTATTTATATATTTCTCTATCTATGTACCCACCAATTAGTCATCATTGCTCAGCAATGTTGTAGTGTTCTGATGTGGGAGGAACAAGGAGGAAGAGGAGGCCATATTGGAATAAATGCTCATGGAATACAGATTTTTAAGTTCTCAATAAAATAGCCATTATTGTTTGAGTTGAGAACATGTAACCCTCCCGAGTAACCTTGAACTTCTATGTTTATCTGGTATCTTTTGTACATTTAGAGGCAACATTTAGCTCATGGTTTACTGGGAATAACTGCAGCTGAACTGAATCACACAATCACTCTTTTACACACTAGTGTGCCCTGAATCATAGTCAACGTTATTGGTAACGTTCTCTCATGCATAAAAAATCATGTATCATTCCTTAAATCTCTCTTGACTTTTATTTCTTAAATAAAAAAGGAACAATTGATAGCCTTTTAATAGTAATACATGGTAAGTAGTTTCTTAAGTCAAATTTATTTTGACCTTTGTATCTTGTTAAAGTTTTGGGATTTTTTTTCTCACAATGTCGGCCAGCATGGCACTGCCCCTCTGAGGGTGGCAGAGGGGCATCCTCTGCCTTGGCGACCGTTCACTTTCAGAGGCCTTAACCAGAGACGGCAGCACGGTACAGAGCTGCCTCACCTTCTCAGTCCTCCACATTAAATTATTTTAAAAACCAAGCTGACCCTTTAAAAATTGTATCTTTTATAGTTTGATTCAAGCCTTTGATCAGTGAAGGAATGAGGAACAGAGAAGGTAAATGGCAAATAAGTAACTGAATAATAAACTGTAAAAATAATAAATGAGGTATAAAAATGTTTTCCTACAGTATATATAGATACTCTGGAGTCAACTGTTTTTTTTTAATTCTTGTTTCTTAAGAAGAGATGCCAAAACCATTCCTGGATGATTATCAGAAAGAAAATAGCATTTTACTGTTTCAGCTCTTTCTTGAAAAAACGTTGCATTATTTGGCTGAGTTTGGTATGATTTTGGAGTCAGTGGTTGGACTTCTTACTAATGATAGATCTTCCTAACATAAGTTTTAAACAGACTCTAGAAATCCCAGTGTGATTTAAATAGTAACTCTACACAAAATAGCGATTTTCAGAAAGATGAACTATTTTTTCCCATTTGGATATATATAAAAATAGGTACACACATGTATAAAAACATAGAGTTAGACAAAGCATCCCATCTAAATATATAGTTGAGCATTAGAGTTTAGAATTAATTTTCACCAATAGAAACATAGTCCTATAATTACATGGATTATTTTCTTTTGGAGAAGAGCAAGGTCTATTTTTACTCTTTCAAGAGCTTTCCGCTAGCAACCATCCAAATTGCATCTGCTTCAGTTGATAAGGACATTGCTAAAAGGTGGATTACTCAGGAAGAGTGAGTCACAAGTCGATGACTTTACCTTTAAAACACAGAAACCTGTACGAAAACAAATGCAAAAACAATGAAGTCCGACTTCCTTTTTGTTGTTGTTGTTGTTCTGATTATCTTATATTGAGAAACAATCTAAGCTTGGCTAGGCTTCCTAAGAACAAGTGAAGAAAAAATAGAATGGTTGACATCAGGTATCAGGGCGAAAGAGTAAAAGATATAAATAGGTCTGTAGGCTCTTTAAATATACTGCCCTTTTACAAAATGTTACCTTTTTAGGATCTAATAAGGATCTTTGTTGGCACAGTGGTTAATTATTGGGCTGCTAACACAAGCCATCAGTAAGTGGTTCAAATCTACCATCTGCTTCACGTAAGAGGCGGCAGTTTGCTCCCACAGGGATACACAGTCTGGGAAGCCCTGGGGAGCAGTTCTGCTCTGTCTGTAGGGTCACTATGTGTGGTAGTTAAGTAATCTGGTGTCAATTTGGGACTTGGGAGGATTAAGAGTGAATGGGTTCTAGCCTGTCAATTGGGTTATAACCAATGAGGCTTCTCTGTGCGGATGGCCTTCTCCTGAGAATTCTGGGAATTCCTGGATTTCCTCCTTGAGAGATTGACTTTATTTCTGCTCACTGCCTGCGAGACATCCCTGAGGAGAAGCCACAAGGTCCTACCCTGATGCAGCCAGAACCCTAGACCTGGAGGAGTAACATGGAGACCCCTGCCAGTGCTGAGATGCTTACACACCACTGGATGCACAAGACTTCCCACCCACTCGCCTGTGATCTTCCTGCATTCAGCATTATTGCTTGTGTTTCGTGAGTCTGAAGAGGACTCTATAGATTGGTATCCGATATGGGGACTAATATCCGACTCATGGACTTGATCTGGACTGGGCTTGGATGTTTTCTCAATATCCAGCTTCTCTTGTATGTAAACCTCTTTCCTATACATGTCTGATTGTCTAAGGATTTGTCTACCCGGAATAACACACTCTGAATCCGAATTAACTTGGGAGCGGTGGGCTTGGTGTTCTGCTGGCATCTACTAGAAGAGAAATTTAACAAATCAAAATGCTTCAGGTCAGATGATTAGGATGGTTTCCCTATCTTTAACATAATTTTAAAAGGCATTGTTTCATTCAGTTCAACATGCCAATTGTATGCCTTAACTTTTAAAATAAGTAAGAATAAAACTAAGCAAATGTTTGTGGGCAGTGCAAGAATGAACTCTTTCAAGTTGATTAAAGATGAAGATAGAAGTTATATCCTAGTTTCCCCAGCATTTAAATTTAATTCAAAGTTTTAGAAAATAGAGTCTCCTTTGGCTTTAACTGGTGCCAGTGGCGTTTCGCTGCTCCAAAGTCCATCTTGAAATCACAGTGATTCTACAGCGCAGAGTAGAATTGCTCCCTAGATTCTCCCAGGCTGTACTCTTGGCTGGCAGGAGACTATTTCCAGGTTTCCTCTCCTGAAGAGCACTTGAGTGGAGTCCAATTGCTCACGTTTGGGTTAGCAGCCAACTCCTTCACTGGTTCGCCACCAGCCTTCTTTGTCTCTTCAAAATAGAAAGACATTTCTGTGTCATTAGAGATGCTAGATTGCTATATTTGTCGTTAGGTGCCAGGGAGTTCGTTCCAATGCATAGAGGCTCTGTGGGTGCCCAGAATATAGCAGCGCCTAGTCCTGGGCCATCTGCAGAATTGTTCTTGTGCTTGAGTCCATTGTAGCCCCTGGGGTCCCTGTGCCGATTCACCTTATGGAAGGCCTTCTTTTTCCACCGCCCTCCCACCTTATCAAGCAGATGTCCATCTCCAGTTCCAGATTAACTATGCACAAATGTACCGTCAAAATTGCCAGGGACATTGGAATTACTGACTTGTTTGTTAGAAGAATAGAACTCGAATTAAGTTACGGAAGGCCGCAGACTACACTGAAAGATAGAAGGGAGTGTTACGCTGAGGGGTCAGTCTATAATCTGAGGAGTAAGGTTAGCAGTTATATTAAAACGCTATGTTGTACTAAGAGTTGGTTTATAACTACATGTCTAGCACATCCTGGTACATGCATTTGAACAGCTTCAAAGTCCAAAGAAATTTCTCCAAAGAAAGAGGAGGAAGTCATGAAGTGTGAGGATGATTCGGCATTCCCACAAACAATAGTCTGTCACATCATATTTAAGTATTGGAAAGATATCAAATAAATCCTTTGTCTGCCCTTTCTCCTCTATTTTCCTTCCTATTTCCTTTTTCATTTTCTTTTCTGCACAGACTCGATGTTATTGAAGGTACTGGCAGTTTTCAAAGTTAGTGGTAACCTTAGGCAGTAGTGGATGATTGGACAATTTGGGCTTTTTGTGCTGAACCATCATACTCACCCACAGCAGACGTATCATGTGATTGTCCCTTTATCATGGTCGCCATAATCATACCTTGTCATGTAATCATCACATAACATTTTCATATTGTCATTCGACTCTTTTACCTGGACAAGATTTGAATATCAAAGTAGTATTCCACTAAACAGCAGAGGTAGGTAACTATAAATGCCTATAAATGTATTGTACTAAAACTCTCTACACTAAAGATGAAGGGTTTAAATATCTGTAAATTCTCTGTATGCCAGTCAATATTTGGTATGAAGTGTTAGCTACAATCCAAAGATAAATATCAGGGCTTTTGACGTAATGGCTATCCTTTGTATGCAGCTAATTGCTGTAGAAGGCATCTGTGGCTTACCCTGTCAATAGCATTCCCAGTCTGTTTTAGGAATCCAATTTTCCTATTTCACACATAAATTATAGGCAACTTGGCATCAGCAAGATATGGTGCTGGGCTTACGTTGTGGGGAATGACAGGGTGCAGAAAATCAAGGCACGGATAAACATTTACTTACTTCCGGTGCCTTATACCATTAAAAATCCTGCAGGGGGGGTTTGGTGATTGTCTCCCTTTCATTGACTTCATTGCTTTCTTCAATATTTAGTGGACATTCTATGTGTATCAGGGATACGCTCAATAGAGAGGAACTGACAAAAACATCATTGTGACTTCAGAAAATATATTCATTTCATATCATGAGTTAGACTTGGGACAATTTATAAGCTTTTGTGGTCATGGGAATATTAATAGTTCCCAGTTGCTGTTTCCCTGTCTTGGGAAATGGAATCATCATTCCCCAAGTAAAACAACGAAAAGTCAGGATTGACGTCGATCTTCATACCCATTCTCGTTTCTATTCCTTGCCAAATTCTACCAGTCCTACTTTGAAAGTACTTCTGAAATCTATTTTCTTTTCTTTTTTTCCTCATTACCACCACCCTTATCTAAATTCTCATGGCCTCATTAGGTTTCCATATATTTACTTATTAAAAAGTAAATCAGGATGTACCAGTCCCTGACTGAAATGGTCTGTTGCGTCTGTAATAAGATATATTCTCCTAATGATGACCTTCAATGTGGTAGTGGATCACAATTCCATGTATTTCCACCTCACCTGCTGCCACAATCTGAGACCATTCTGTTTTTAATTATTTATATTATTCTCTTATTTTTGTACAGAGACTCAAAAAATACATAAAGTTCAACTCTCTTTAGTGGTGGTCCAGTCCCTGGTAATTGTCACATATGTCCTTTATCTGTATAAAGACACATGTGATAATTACTAATAACTGGGGTCATTCCATGATACCCTGAACACATATCTATATGTGGGTATATATCATGTAATATATGTGACAAGTATATATATATGCATAGCATGTACAATATATAGATATGTTCTATATGCGTACATAACATATATACACATACAGTGGTCCCATTTATGTACTCATGTTACAGCAAGCCAAATAAAGACTGACTATCTTTTTTTATCTTTTTGGTATGTCTTATCACTAGTAATACGCACTAACTACAGTGCTGCAGCAAGTAATTTGATGATATTACCATCCTCATGCCAACCCCAAAGACCAATAAAGATCAAATTTATGAAGATACAGTCAGCCCCAGGTGACTAATGAGATCTGTTCTTAACTCCACCTTTAAGAATTTGTATGTCAGTTGGAACCAAGGCACATAGTTCTTATTTAACTATAGAACAAGAAAAAATTCTCTAAAGATTCAAAAGCTGTGCGTGTAGCAAATGAAAGTGGTTGTTGTGAATGAAAAATTTGTTGCAAGTAGGACATGATTCAACTTTTTTGGAGCAAGAGGAGATTTATATAAGCATAAAATGGATTTATCCAAAACATTGGGCTTCTTCAACGTTGGTGGTCACCTTTTAAAGGATACTGACACCCGACACAAAGGTAGAGGCTGACTGTGCCACTGGGGGTCTATGGGGCTCCCAGGAGTCCTACCAAGAATCCACCTCATGCAGCTCTCACCCAAGCCTCTCATTCCAGGGCTGTGTGCCACTTCTTCCAACCTGGTTTCTGTGACGAATAATACAATTTGAAAATGTTCAGGTCTTTTCTGTTTCACTTTGTTCACCACCACAGGACTAGTTTAAATTATTTAAACATCTTGTTTAAAGGACACGGAGGAATTGTCCATAAACTGGACATTTGTAACATAGGAACGGCCTGTGCTGATAATAAAAGGTGATGGTAATGAACACTTCTTTTGTAATGAGGTCTTCAGTTTATATCAGCATGGACTTAGGAATGGAACCATGGCATAAGCCAGGCAATGACTGTGTGTGCGCGCATGTGTGTTAGTCTGGGTGGACTAGAGAAACAACTCCAGGAACAATCATATGTGTACAAGAAAGAGCTTTATATAAAAGAGTAATTGCATATTAAGAAAACATCCCATCCCAGAAAACATCCCATCCCAGCCAGGTCCAGTCCATTTCAGGTCCATAAGTCCTATATTAGCCCATATGTCTGAAACCAATCTATAAATTCCTCTTCTGACTCACACAGCACATGCAATGATGATGAATGCAGGAAGATCACTGGCTAGTGGGTAGAAAGTCTTGTGGATCCAGTGGTGGTGGAAGCATCTTAGCCACTGGAGTGGGTTTCCACATTGCTTCTTCAGCTCCTGGGCTCTGGCTCAATCAACGTAGCACCTTGTCTTGTCTCAGCAGGAAGACGAGGCAGATAGAGTGTATTTGGCCCCCAGTGAGCTATTTTTCTCCCTTGTGCTTCCAAGTGAGATCATCAAGCTGTGACCTGATTGACAGGCTAGACTCCACCTCTTCACAAGTTGACAGGAGATTATGTAACTGCCTCAGGCCTGGGAGGCAGTTTTGGGAAGATGCCTGTTTACAAACTGTGCATCTCATTCTGCAATTGACCATTTAAATAATATCCTATGTCGCGGAATTTTCTTACTATGTCATAGGAATTTTATTCCCATTCATAATAAAAACACTGGGGGAAAATGACCATCCTATCTAGTAATGGCTATACTAACTAGCTAGTATCCTAGCTAGAAAAAATGATTATACTATTTCATGACAAACACTTTGCAATGAAATTTTTATTTTAATTTATATTAAAAAAAACATTGAAGGAACAAAATGTTATCCTAGCTAATAATTTCCAGTTTACTACCACTGTGCAGGACTTAGCAGCTATTAGTTAAAACTCAATTTGAACATCTGACAGAATCTTGGTGGCACTGTGGGTGTGTCAGTTTGGGATGACTAGATAAATAAATCCAGAGACATTCATATGTGTCTAAGAAAGAGCTCTCTATATAAGAGCAGTTGAATATTGAGAAATCATCCCAGCCCAGTCCAGATCAAATCCATAAGTCTGATATTAGGCCATAAGTTCAATATCAATCTATAAAATCCTCTTCTGACTCACGAAACACTGCAATGACACAGAGTTCAGGAAGATCGCAGGCCAATGGATGGGAAGTCTTGTGGATCCAGTGGTGTGGTAAGCATCTCAGCAATGAAAGGGGTCTCCATTTGGCTTCTCCAGCTCCAGAGGTTTGGCTCCATCAGCCTCTCTCCATGTGTCTTCTCCACAGGGATGTCTCACAGGGAGTGAGTCTCTGTCCCGCCTCCAGTGAGCTATTTATCTCCTTAGTGTCTCCCAAATGAGGTTATGATTGACATACTAGATTCCACCCCTTCCTCTGAATCCTCAAATTCACCCCTAACTACCACAGTGGGATAAGCATTGGAATGCTAACTGTAAGGTTTGTAGTTCAAAACCATAAGCAACTCCATGTTAGAAAAATGAGCCTGTTTGCTCCTGTAAAGACTTGCAATCTCAGAAACTCTATGCGGGGTCATTATGAATTGGAATCAACTCAATGGCAGTAGGTTTTTCATCCCAGAAATGGGAAAACACACCAAGTAGCTTTTAATGCTGCTTTGAAATTCTGTAATTGTATGGAAAATGCAATTTCCCCATTTCTAGTATAGAACTGTTACTGCTTCCCTTGGTAAGCTAACCAAAGAAAAAGAGCTCATTAACTTGGAAATAATCCCCAATTGTTCTTCCTTATATCTAGGATGGCAGGCATTGATAGGGATGTTTTGCAGTCAATAATTAAAAATCAGTTATCTTTATGAGCAATGGTTCTTCAAAAGAAGAATATAATTTACATTTACAATTTCTAAATGGAAAAGGTTCTTTTTCCTCGTATGTTATAAAAAAGTAGAAAATTTCTCTCTTTTGCAATATATAATATAGTTTAAAACCATGAATTAATAATTATGAACAGTTATGCATCTCAGAACTCAATGCTTGTTGTTATAAAATAAGTCAAGCTATTTTAAATAATTCTACTAGTAAGCTCTAATTACATTTGTGCTGAAATGTTCCATTTCTACACTTTGATGGAAACTTAGTATCAACCAAGTACTTCCCTACCAATCACTACATAGGTGTAAGTAAGCAAGGACCCAAGTCCTCTCACCTACATGCACTTAAATATGATGTATTTTGATTACTTATTAGGTGTGATCATAGTGTTGGAATCAGCTCAAGGTGAACTAACAACAACATAAACATAGGTAATTGTCTATATTTTAAATGCTCAGTGATAAAGGTATCAAGCATATATGATTCATCCTGATATAGATGAGACTTTTAAAAAGATCAACTGCTGTTTTCAAAAGTTCAAGTCGGTAGGTACATTCTGTGGGGTGTTCTGATAAGAAAAAGAACCCAAAGTAAAGCAAGTGTCATTGTTAAAATGGTCCCCTTTACAAATGTTATTGTTTGTCACCACAATGGGGCTGGCTCTGACTTCTGGTGACATTCTATATAACACATTGACCAGTCCTATGTCATCTTCATGATCATTGATAGGTCTGAGTCCATCGCTGTGGCGATTGTATCGTGCTTCACCTCACATGAGTGTTTTGGACTGTATCAGCCAACTTGCTGTTGTAATCCATGAGGTCTTCCATGGCTAATATTTGGAAACAGATGGCTAACTCTTCCCACTCTCTCCTACTCTGAAACCATAGTAGCCCTGAAACACAAATGATATAAGTTCCAGCATCACAGAAACACAAAGACAGCATGACAAACTGGGAAATGGTTGGTGTGTTTCCAGATTTACTAGAGCAAGCTTTAAAGATAAAAGGAAAGTGCACTTAATTTGTCATTTTGTACTCAGATGTCTACTTTGTCTAAAGCATTGCAAGAACTCTCAGTTGTTTCCTGAGCTACCAAAAAGGTAGGGCAGAACAAATCACACATGTCAAGTCCTTAAGGGATGAGACCTGGAGCTCCATCTCTACAGTGTTGATCTTCAAAGCACCAGAATTTAAAAAGTGGCTAGAATCTAGTTATGAGGATCCAGCAAGGAACCAAGAGACTATGAATTTCACAGGTTTCAAGAACAATAGAGCAGGATCCCCCATTGCATTGAGGTTATGCATTGGGCTGCCAATCATAAGGTCCACGGTTTGAAACCACCTGCGGCTCTGCGAGAGGAAGAGAATGCTTTCTACGCTTGTAAAGAGTTCATCTTGGAAACCCACAGTGGCCATTCTGTCCCCTCCTGTAGGGTGGCATAAGTCGGAATTGACTTGCTGGCAGTGAATTTGGTTTTGCTTTAATACCCACAGATGCAGCTGAATCCCAGTATGTTTAGGAACCTAAAGTAAAGACTGGTGCAAGAGAGAGAGAGATGCTCATTAAAGTGTACTAGCAAGAAACACAAGAGAAAATCAGAATCGATATGTTAGAGGTATAGGGCTATGAGTTGATTTTATTCAGGAAGAATGTTAAAAAAAACAAATCCCCTGCCATCAAGTTGATTCCAACTCATGGTCACCCTGCAGGGTAGAGTGGAAATGCCTGTTTGTCTTTCATTGACAAGGGAGCACTTCACGATTCTCTCACAGTGTGGAACCAGCAGACCAGCAACAAGTTAGTAACCCCGGGCACAACTCATTGCACCACCAGAGCTTCTTCGAGAGATATTAAAGAATCAGTCTCACTAAGATCGAGGAAGTTCTGACTCATAGTGGCCCTATCGGACAAAGCAGAACTGCCTTTGTGGTTTCTAAAACTCTCCTTCTCTATGGGAATAGAAACTTCATCTTTTCCCTGAGGAGTGGCTGGTGGTTTTGAACTGCCAACCTTGCTGTTAGTAGCCGAATGAATAACCATGACTCCACGAGAGATATTATGTACACTTAATTAAGGCAAAGAGGAGAAAACTTAAAAGTTTAAAGCAGTGGTTCTCAATCTTCCTAATACCATGAACCTTTAATACAGCTCCTCATGTTGTGGTGACCCCCCCCCCCACCATAAAATTATTTTTGTTGCTACTTCCTAACTGTAATCTTTTACTGTTATGAATTGAGTAACCCCTGTGAAAGGGTCATTCGACCCCCCCAAAGGGGTTGTGACCCACAGGTTGAGAACCGCTGCTTTAGAGCAATATGGGTCTTCCTGTTCTTTTTGTTTCAGATTTTTACTCTTTGAAAAAACTATTTATGAACTACAGGCCTTTAGATGCTGGATTTTCAGAGCTAAGCATCAGCAAAGCTAAATATGAAAATAAACGTCCTATGGCATAGCTGGGAAAAATTAATCACATGAAGGCAAACTCTAACATAGACCAGAGTGAGGCAAAGGAAAGCTTTAGAAAATAGATGGAGGATGGAAATGCTCACACTGATTATATAAGATGATATAACAATTAGGCATGGACTCATGTCATGTCCTGAGAACTGGAAGACCATCTTAAGTTTTATTTCTCTTGGTTAATATCTGAATCAATATGAAGTCCTGACAACCAGCAAGAAGAAGATCATAATATTAGTGGACAAATATGTAAAATATATGATCAGGCAAACTGACAGAAGAGGGAATGATAGTACCAAACCCATACAGGCTTGCAGCAAGTCAGAGTTGACCCCTTGGCACTGGGTTTGGTTTCATTCTTGGCTGATCTGGTCCACCATGCTTGATACTACTCTGAATTTGAAACAATCAAACAAACAAACAGGCATTTCCTTTCCTTCTAGACACTTGCTTCCAGCAAAATGTATTTTTTGAAGTCGAAGCAGATAAAGATTCCTTACAAACTAATTATGGGATTATTTCTTAATTTTAACCTTGAAAGATAAAAGATAATGGTTGACTTTAGGTTTTATTAGAAAGTTGTTGGACAAATGGACCATGCCAGCACTGGTTTCCACAACCCCATAGCCAGGAGAATTAGATGTTGCCTGTGTACCAGTACCAATGACTAGGGAAAGCATCCATCACGTAGAAAATCCTGGACGGAGAGAGAGAAAATGTGAACAGCTCTCAAAATCCTAAAAGACCAGAACACACAGTCATGAAAGAGAGCAGCCTTCCAGGTAAGAGAGAGCCTGGAGGGACCAGCCAGGATTATAATTGTAACTCACCCACTCCGCACCCCCTATTCCATCCCAGGCCCTGTCAGCTAATCAACCGCTTAAGATCAAAGGGGTAGCATTTACCCATGGCAAGCGTTCAGAAAGCTGGAAAAGAAGGAGTTATGGAAATGGAAGAGGAAGTGGAATAAGTGAGGCTGTGTGGAGGATATTGCGATGGAGTAATTGAGGCAAAGCGTAAATGGATTTTTGAATATACAGCTAATTATCTGCTCTATGAACCTTCACCTAATTCACAATAATCATTTAAAATAATAAATAAATATTGAAGAGTCATGACCCACTTTCATGGGTCTATAAAATGTGAGGAGATACCATCTTCACTACCACCAGCAACTCAGGAACCTTTCAAACACCAAATCGGTCCTCAGGAAATGTTCTGTGCATCCCTGGGAGAGATGTCTACAACACATTCGCCTGGCCTTGTCCTTCCAGAAGATAAACATCACCCATCCATAAAAAATGGACATTTAAAATCCTACATTTTTCTGGATAAGAGACAGATCTCAGCATATAATCCAAACCACAAAAAACAAACCCACTGCCGTCGAGTTGATGTTGACTCCTAGTGACTGTATAGGATGGGGTAGAGCTGCCTCTTTGATTTTCACTGTTTCTGGGAGTAGAAAGCCCCTTGTTTCCCATGACGAGGTCCGTGCCTTTAAGCTGACAGCCTAGTGGATTGCAGGCCCAATGCTTCCTTTTACACCACCAGGGCTCTGCATACAAGTTAGCTGAGCTTTTTCAGCCATTATTACTAGTGGGCCCTGAAGCACCAATAACTATTTTCAAAATTACAGAGAGGTCAAGAGAGGTTCCAAGCACATTTAGGATGAAGAACAGGAAGGTCCTTACCTGCGCCTTGCCAGTAGGATTAGACGTGGGAAGGAACTATGATCTTTTATACAGGGATCCAGACATAAAACTCCCCCTCTCCTACTTTTTCAACCTGCTTAGATGTGGATAAAAAGGTCCAGAAGTCAGCATGGAATCAATGACAATGAGCTTCTTTTTGGCTTTGGTCGATTGTAATTTAGAATGCAAATTCAAAAACCTTCTTTCTCTGTCTAGTTGACACTTCATGGTAGCACCCTATTGCACATAAACGCAAGCCTGCTGCAGTCGAGTCCGCTCTGTCAGAGTGACCCTGTGGAAGGGAGTACAACTGTCCCGGGGGTTCCCATACAAGATCCAAAGGGCGGGGTTTGCTCTCCTGCATTGCGGGTGGTGGATTTGAACAGTCCAATTTGCTATTAGCAGTCCAGTGCCCATCCTACTACTCCATCAGGGCTCCTCCCTGTGACATACCGAATGCTAGACTCAAAGAAACAGCTCTGGAGAAAACGATCATCTCTATGGGATCTGTTGAAATTCATAAAGAGAAAGACTAGAGAATGCAAAATCATTTCAAAAGCATAATTAAAAAGATTAACCTAATACCTAAATAGGAAAACATATAGTCAATAAACACACACACACCACGCTTTGGAAATGCACATGAAATACTTATGAAACTACTACCCAGATAGGAAATAGGCAATTAACCAAAATTGTCGACAAAATTGTCACAGTTGAGTAGAATTAAAATGTTATAGCAAAATTATAGTTACACATCCTATAAATTTAAGAATAAGAATATATTTTTAAGTCACTCCTGGACTAGAAAGGAAATATAAAAATAAAGGTCAGAAATCACAATGAAAACTATGTTTTACAATGGCCTAGATCTAAGGCATTAAATGTATAGCCCAAATACAATTTCCTTATTATTTGAAAGAACACCTCTAAGTATTCATTTTGCAAAACTGAAATATATTTAAAGTGTAAAAGGAAATAAAAATTAATGATGAAATTTAAAAATCTAAAGATAAAATATGCAAATGATCTAGCAAAACCCAAAGCTGTTTCTCTGAGAAGATTAATAAAATAAAACAAGCCTCCAGCAGGACTGGCTGACAGGACAGTGAAGAATAATAAAGCTAGCGATGCAAAGTCATCCAGTAGAGGAAGAGTCAATATTTTTAAACTCTTAATGACTTCAAGCAATTTTGTTATGAAATTTGAAAATGTAAATAAAATGAACACTGAACATAAAAATACTGAAATTGTTTGAGAGACCACATAGTAAATAGAAGAATAAGTCAGATATGGCCCATACCCACAAAGAACCCAGACCAAATGTTTTTATAGTTCAGTACTAACAACTTTTTAAGGTAACAAATAATGCTTAAATAAGGTGTTCAGGGAAAAAGGAAATTGAACAACCCATTTTACGGTCATTTTAACCCTGATTCCAAATGCAGGCACAAACAAGACCAGGAAAAGGAAAGCCCAAGTCATCTCACCAATGACAATTGGAGCAAAAAATGTAAACTAATCTTTTACCTAGAGATTGTTACAGGTTTCTATATGGAAAAATTCATCGTTAGATAAAATACTACAGGCATTTGTCAATTCCTGGGATTTGGTTTTAAAGAATTCTTAGAAATATACAAAGTCACACAAAAACCCAATAATCTGTATTTAAATCTAAGGAATTAAAAAAAACGTATTGGGCTTCAGCTCTTTATTCTTTGCTACATAAAAGTTATATCATGATGTTCAGATTGCAAGATACTTAGCATCTTTTTGAAATTCTTTGAAGATACTAGGATGGCAATAAGAACTGTAAATGGAAATGTTTAAACAGAAAGCATCATGTCAGACCTAAGAACAATGGGGTCAGCATGAATACCTGGGAAGCAAGAGGTCAGGATATCAAGTATTTGGAAGAAGGTGTCAAGATGTAGAACAACTTGTTCTAATGTAAACCATGGGAAAATTGTGTCAATGACTGTAAGCATGTACAACCACATCTCACTGGGTCCCAAAGACCAGGTCATTGTGTGAAATCAGTGGTATTCAAGAGCAAGGAGCGAGAGCTCATCTTTGGGGCTATGAAGCCCCATTGCTCCCCATTTATTGGGCTTCTTCAGAATGTCTCAGGAAGCATTGGGAGGATAGGGCTTCCTTACAGTAGTTTCCCTACCAAAATCCCTAAGGGGAAATCTTGACAGATTTTCTCAAAGAACACATGGGCTTCCTGGGCTAAGGGGTGGCAGGTAGTGGCGATGATGATTACCGGTGTAGCCCACCTTCCTCTGCTTCCTGCTGCCCACCCTGAACAAGGAACTCCAATCAACCTACATCTGTCACATACTGTCACCCACTCATCTGCCATTTGTCTCAGCCTCAAAGCTCCACACAACTAAGCCCTGTACCACTGTCTCATCTCGCCCATCTTCCTGGGACCCTAGGACCCTCCCCTCACCACACCCTAGTTACCCCGAACTTTGCTTCTTCCTCCAACATCCCTTGTCTTCTTCAGCTGAATGGAGTTTTCACAGAAAAATCAAGAGTATCACTGTCCTCGAACTTAACTTTCTGAGCATGGCAGAAGGTTACAGTGGAAGGTCAAAATCTATGAATCTACTAATAAATCCAGCTTCCATTTAATTCCTTCTGACCATTAATCAACAAAGTAGATGACTGTCCCTCTCCTAGTTGGTCCATGGAGAAGGGACTTGCCTGGGTGTGCTCTTATGAGAAATTGGAGTGTTGGGGTCACGTGGTCATGAATCACCTCCTAATTGCCTTGGTCAGCAGACCCTGAACAAACTAGTCTAACATGTTGTACATGCCTTATCGTAGTATTAGGTTCACTTCAGCAGTCCTGTCTGTAACCATGGTGGCTGGATCTGCTGTCAGTCATGTTTTTCTGTCCTTTGCCCTCTCCTGTCTTATGCCTCTGGTTCTCTGTCAACCCTCGGACACTATTATCGCCTCCTACTCATCATCTCCCTCATCCAGATGATGCATCTGTCCTTTCCTATTGAAGACTAATCAAGATTCTCCTTAAATTACATTTAAGATTCGAGGTTTCTTTTATACCATGAAAGTCACAGAACTAATTGGCCATCATTCCTTGTGTTCCTCAGATATTGCTGGAGCTGCCGGCGTATCATTCAGGTGGGTTCTTTGAAGGCTCTCTAGGACTGGAAATGACACTGCTTAGGGCATGGACCATGAGAGACACTGCCTGAAAATGTTTTCAAAAGTGAAAAATATTGCCTAACAAGATGGAGATTGTGTGAATAGTAGGTGTCTAATTGAACAGACAGACTCATGCCACTCAACCAGGGGTTGACTCCCTCCCTCCTAATCAAATGGAAAACACTTACGTTTCTAGAAACTGGGAGCTGAGGCACATCTTACTAACTATTCGTCCTCTATCTTTCCTTATCCCACATGCATACAGACCCTTCTCTTTAATGAAGTGCGGGTGCTGTATTTTTTCACTTAGCACTGCCTAAATTGAGTTGAATTATTCCTCAATAAAACACTGTGGCCTTCACTCAAACGGGATACAATATTTTCTTTTCTGAAACAAACAAACACATTCTTATAGGAAATGAGGCAAAATTTTCTGGTTCAGGATAGTACATAAGCTTATGGTTATACTCCTATCAATAGCCCAAATTACAAATCTAGAAAGAAAGAGAAAATTGCAAATCAAGCCACAGTATCAGTGATATATCAAGAGTCAAAAATCAAATTGCAGATGAACATGTATAGGGCAATCTAATTTTATTTTGCATGTATTCTACATTAAGTTTTAATTTTTTAAATTCTGTATGAAGGTAAGTCAACAGTATCACTACTCTGGAATCAGTTCAACCTAATGTAGGTGACCAAAATGAATTCCAACTCACCCCAGAGACACAGGGGAGATAGGATGAGGAGTCAGATTGTGAAGATGGAAATTATTAGATGTACTGGAACTTTATGTAAATTTGGCAAAATTTTATTCAGAGATTAATCAACTTCTATAACAAGCTTGATGACACAGCAATATCAAATTATATATTAAAAAAATTTTTAAATAGAGCACTTAAGAAGAACAATAAAAATACTTTCAAAACATATAGGATTGAGCCAAAGGAGTATACATTAAATTCACTAAAAATAAAATATAAATATCATCACAATGCTATTGAAACAAGCCTAACACCATATTTGGAAAAAAGACTTAAGGTATTTCCTTTAACATTTGGAAAAATCTAGAATTAAAACAGGAAGCAAAGGAATGGGATTTAGGGAGACAGAGGCAAATGTGGATGAAACAGGGAGCAACACAGCCAAGTGATTTTATAAATGAAGCCAAAAGGAAAGTTCTCTCAATATATCCATAAAAATGTACCATTCTGGCAATTCTGATGACAAAATTAATAGAGCATGTAATAGACAATAGGGATGAAAATGGAACATAATCATAAACAGATAGAAACCTAACACATTTTTTAAAGAATTCTATTTAAACAAAGGTGGACAAAAATGCAATTAAAAATTTCAGGAAAATTTAAATCCTCAATAGGAGCAAAGAAAAAATTGGAAGATTTCAATAGACTGAGGACAATATAAAAAATTGAAAAAAAAAAGAAAGGCAAGTCTCAAGGAATTCCAGAGGGGTTGTAGGAAAATTCCACTTGTGAACTAAGCTGCTCTACCTGCCTACCCAACTCACTGCCATCCAGTTGCTCCTGATCTACCTAAGGTTTCCAAGGCTGTACATCTTTACCGAAGCAGATACCCTCCCTTTCTCCCATGGAATGGTTGAGGACTTGAACTGTTGACCTGACTGCTAACAGTCTAGTGCCTACTGGACAATGCTACCAGTCCCTAGTAAATTGTTGCAGTACGTGATGAGATTTACTGTTATTTCCCTTTAATTCTACCAAATTATGGAGTATCAACTTAAACAGAATAGCAGTAGTAGTAGAAGTAGTAGTAACAGCAGTATGTAGTAGCAGGAGTCATAATACACATGGAAATCCAAGTTAATTCGTGAAATCCACGAAAAGAACATTCTAAAGTGATTATCACCAAGCAGGATCCAGGAATAAGTGAAAAGAAGCCCCTGAATGACTAGCTGCAACGTTGTCTAAGAACACAAAGATATCCTGAAACTAGCGAATGCACGAATTGACAGGAAAGGCTTTTTAATGATTGCAGGAAATATTCAGAAAACATTTCATCAAATTTAACTTCTATTCCAAACAAAACATTCAGGAAAATATCATTAGAATGAAGTTTTCTAGACTTATGAAGCTCTATCTAATAGTAAACAAAAAAAAACATCATATTTGGCAAAGATATTTAAGACATTTCCTCAAAAATCTGAGGAAGAGATGCACTAGCCATTATTATCCATTATTTCCCCATAGAATATAGCTAAACTGTTTCAACAGAAGGAAAAAGAAGAAAGATGTGACGTGAATATCAGAAGAAAGATATTAAGTTGTTTTTATCCACTGATAATTTATTTTCTCCCCAGAAAATACAACCAATTTAACTGGAAATTTGTCAGGAATAGGCTTTCAAAAACAACATCTCTGAAGATTGACATTGTATCTTTTAGTTAGATAATAAGCTGATTCTATGAAATCTATGATCATGTGTGTTCCTCCATGAATGTGTATTTGTAAATCTCTATATCTGCCCTATGTATTTGCTTCTATGTGTATCCATAGTTCTGTATGTGTAAATGTGTCAATAGGAGGAAAATAAGGCTTTCTACTCCTGTAAAGACTTAGAGCTTTGAAAACAGAGAGTGTGATGTGTATCTGTGTGTCTGTGCTTGTGTTGGTGTGCTTTTATACATCCCTTTGCATATGTGTCAGTCTTTGAGTTTGTCTTTGTATTTGTCAGCATCTATGTGCCTGTGTATACAGCTGTGTGTCGGCATATCTCTATTTCTATCTGTTTCTGAGTATGTGTGTCAGTGATTTTCTGTGTGTGTGTGTGTGTGTGTGTGTGTGTGTGTGTTGCTACTTAGAGGGATTGTAATGGAAGACATCGGCGGTGAGGAATAAGAAACTCAGCCTCTGAGAGGGGAGAGAACCTGATGTTTCCAAAGAAGAAAGAAAGGTCCAGAAAGTGATTGACCAAGAGTACAGAATTCAAGGTCTGAGAGGCAGCAGAGGTCATGTCACATAGGATTCTGTAAGACTTGAAAGGAGTTTTGTGTTCAAATGAAGAGTCTGATGGATTTTTAGTAGAATAATCATATTTTCAATGCACACTATTAAAATGGTATCTTGGATACTGGAAAGGTTAATCAACTTTTGTTTAGGAATCAGAGAAATTACTCAGGAAGTCTTCGCAGTGGGTCCAGTGGGAGGTGGTGGTGATTTATTTGACTTAGATTTTCCGTACACACAAACCCAAAGCTACCGATGGCTGAGGTAAACGAGAAGAGTAGAGAGATCTGAAATATATTTTGGCAACAGAATTGACTAGACATGTTAAAGGAGAACACGCATGAGGGATGCAGAGAAATAAGGCTCTCAGGGCCACACTGAGCCCAGAGGGCATGATATTTTCGCCATTGACTGGGATCAGAAATATTGGGATCAAAGAATGTTAGGGAGGATATTGAGAGGAAATTTAGAAATTCACTTTAGGCACTCTATGATTAAGATACCAATTTGAAATCTAAGTGTAAATGTCAAGTTTGACAGTTGAAATCAGATGGGGTTCAGAGGTGAGCTCCCATCCAGAGATATGAATTCACAGAAATCAATATGTGAGTGAGCTAAAGCTCTATAAGACAGCAAGTTCCCCCGGACAGAAAGAGAGAAAACACACAGAGAGTGCGAGCCAGAGCACTGCAGTATCTACACGTCATGTCGAGCCAAAGGTGGGAGAAGGTGAGCTCGCGAATTAAAAGCAAACAAAGGAAATCTTACAGAAACGCAGTGAAGAAAAAAATTAACAAAGGGAAGAATGTGGATGCAAGTGGAGCCTTGGTAGTAGTGACTGCTAAACAGCGGTTGGCGGTTCAGACTTACCAGCTACTTTAGGGAAAAACAAGAGCTCTTCCAAAGATACCCTATGTGGGGTACATGCGTCACAATGAACTCTATATTGTGGGCTTGTGTAGTATGGGCGAAACTGCATGCCCCACAAAAATGTTGAAATTCTAGAGTCTATACTTAAAAGTATTACCTCTTTAGAAATGGAAGTTTTCTTTGTCATCTGTCATATTGGTGAGGTAATGCCAGAGTGTGCTGGATTATTAAAATTATTTTGAGTTATGAAAAGGGAATACTAGACAAAGAGAGGTACAGTGAGGGAAAGCAGACAATAAAGAATGCCCCTCCCCAAAATTGCTCTAGATATGTCAAAACATGAAAACACACAAAAATCCAAAATTAGTTCTGTTGACTCGATCCCAATTCATAGTGATCCTATGTGACGAAGCAGAACTGCCCTACAGGGTTTCCAAGGTGGCAACCTTCATGGCAGTTGAGTGCCACCTCTTTCCCCACTGGCTAGGTGGTAGGGAGAACAATGGACCTTTGAGTTAGTAGAGGAGCCACGATGGAACCAGGGCCCCTTCTGAGGAGGTCAGATAACTCTGAAGGCTGATATGTTAATATTGATTTCTCGCCTCTGAATCTGTGAGAAAGTGAAGTCCCAGTTTTTAAAGTCAAAGTCATGCATTAAGTAGTTTATTATGGCATTACTGGATACCCGATGAAGGTAGTATTCATATTGCTATCAAGAAGCTTTATTATTGAAAAATGGGGCCATCAAATGAGGATGAGATTCAATATCACCTTGCTTCTCAGACTTTATTATGCACACAAATCAGCTGGTCTCTTACTAAGTTCAGATTATGGTTGTATAGGCCTGAAATTCCCTTGATTAGAAAGTTTCCAATCGAGATCCATGATACCAAGTGAACCCTCTTAAGTATTAAAGCTATATCCTATTTCTTGCAAGAAGAAAGTTATATCAACCTATGAGCAAATAGTTAATGCATGGAACTGAATTTCATAAAAATGAAAAATCCAGAATCAAACCTTACCAATCATTTTTTTAAATACTGAGGTTTGAGATATATTGCAAGGCTCCCTAATGTGACTCTTCCGTGTCACATTTGAGCACATGTTTTGTGCATCAGAATAAGAAATGAGGCCTTTAGTTAAAAAATATGTGCTTTTGTGGATTATCACTCACTCACACAAGACCGAGCATTTACTTTATGTTTACATAAATATGTTACCTCCATGTTCAATTCAAGATAGTTATGTAATTTATATGATACTCTCTGCAGGAAGTTATGTCTTATAATATAAACATCCCAACCTCACTGACTATAAGAATGTCCTTAATCAGGGATGTTCTTTTAAGTGTATTTTGTAGAAAAGGATTCTTCCTCTTAGAAAATAATAAAACCAAATAATCCACTATTCATTGGAGATATCTTTAACAAGTTTTCTTCAAGAGTATCTGCAGTAGTTAACAATCTGGTGCAAACTTGAGACTATTGAGAGTGAAGGGGTGGAGTTTAGCCTGTCAATCAGGTCGCTGCTTGTGACCTCATTTGAAGGCACTACAGAGATAAATAGCTTGCTTGACGTGGGACACACTGACTCCCTGCAAAGTACTCTGATGACAAGACACGTGGAGCTGTGCTAGAGCCCTGCAGCTGGAGGAGCCACATGAAGACCCACGCCAGCACTGAGATGCTTCTACTGCCACTGGACACCTAAGACTTTCCACCCTCTGGCCTGTGATCTTCCTGCATTCGGCATCATTGCACGTGTTTCCTGAGTCTACAGAGGAATTTATAGATTGGTATCAGACATCTGAGCTAAGATCAAACCTATGAAACTTATCTGGACTGGGCTGGGATGTTTTCCTCAATATTCAATTGCTCTTCTTGTAAATAAAATTCTTTCCTATAACCATATGAATATCTATGAATTTGTTCCTCTAGTCTCCCAGACTAACACAGTATCTAAATATGAAGCCAGGGAATAAAATGAGTTAGAAACTAGCTGTTTTTACCTTTTTATGCTAAACAGGTTTATGGAACCATTTTTTTTATCCAACATCCTACATTGAAGAGAGAAAAAAGTCCAACTAATTATAGAGCAATATGAGAGTTAACTTTTATTCTTCTCTTTATCCTCTAGCTATACATTTTCAGAAATGCTAAGGCTACCTATTTGGTAGGATAAGAAAATTCTTCTCAATTATTTGGGCTTATTACCAGCAAAACCATAAACAAGCCAACTGATGTTGAGTCAACTCATAATAATCATATGTCCAACTGCTCCCTTGTGTTTCCAAGGCTGTAACCTTCGGGAAAGCAGACGGTCTCCTCTTTCTCCATCAGGGAGGTTAGTGGGATTGAAACACAGACCTTTTGGTTAACAATCTAATGCATAAGTCATACATCACTAGCACTCCTTGACTCTCGTGTGTGTGTGTGTGCACGTGTCTCTGTATTTGGAGAGATTAAAAACCAACTATTCTTCATGCATATACTTTTCTTTTAAATTGAAGAGGTTTAGTAGAAAAACATAGTACCACATAGAGGTATATATCACTTTAAATAAGCTGAGTTAAAATACTAATAAAAGATCATCAGAGTCATACACACTTTACTCCTATGCATATGGATCTTCAAGCACAGACCATACACCAGACCACAAAATAAGTCTTAATAAATTTTAAAAGACTGAAATCGCACAAAACATATTCTCCAACTATAACTTTATAAAACTAGAAATCAGCAACAGGAAGAATACAGGAGATAGACTAACATGAAAACTAAACAATACTAAAACTGTTGTGTTATAATAGAAAACAAAAATTAAATTAAAAATAAAAGATTTGAAATCAGATAAAATTAAAAACACCGAAATCAGTGCACTATAGAAACCTGGCCTAAAGACAAGTCCTTAGCAATGCTGCCTTTGCTGTTGCTGTTAGGGCCCTTGGGACTGGTTCTGCCCCGCAGCAACTGTACGTCCAACAAAAAGAAGCATCACCGAATCACTGGCCATTCTCACAACTGTTCTTATGTCTGCGCCCTTGTTATGGCCACTGTGTCGTCCATCTGCTTGAGGGCCTTCTTCTTTCCCGCTGTCCCTCCACTTTGCCAGTCCTCCTCCAGGGACTGGTCTCTTCTGACAGGTCCAAAATACGTGAGACAAAGTTTCACCATCTTTGCCTTGCAGGAGCCTTTTGGCTGTACTTCTTCCAAGGTAACTCTGGTTTTCCTTGTGGCAGTTCATCTACTTTGCATATTCTTTTCCAACGTCCTAGTTCAAATGCATACACTCTTCTTTAGTCTGACTTATTCAATGTTCAACTTTCATAGGTATGAGACAATTGAAAATACCATGCCTTAGGACAGGCACATCTTAATTCTCAAAGCAATATCCTGGCTTTCCCATGCTTTAAAGAGGTCATGGACAACAGATTTACCCAATGCAACACATAGCACTGACTGTGGACCCAAGCAATGCAAAATGCTTTACAATTTCAACCTTTTCTCCATTTATCACAATGTTAGTCATTAGTCCATTGTGTACACAGGTTGTTAATAAGGCTTTCACCACTCCTGATGCTTCATTCTTCTTCATCTAATGGAGCTTCTCTGATAATTTGCTCTGCATAAAGATCGGACAAGTATGGTAAGAGTGCATAACCTTAATGCGTCCTTTTCCTGATTTTAAACCACGCAGCATTCTTTTGTTCTGTTTGTACCGTTTATTGCCTCTTAATCGACAGACAGATTCTGTATAAGTACAATTCAGTGTTCTGGAACTCCCATTCGTTTCAAGGCTCTCCATAGTTTTTTATGATCCACACAATCAAAACCTTTCCATAGTCAACAAAACACTAGTAAACATCCTTTTGGCAATTTCAGTTTCAACCAAAATACCTGTGGCATCAGCAATGATATTCCTTATTTCATGTCCTCCTCTGAATCCAGTCTGAATTTCTGGCAGCTCCCTGTCAGTGTACTGCTAAAACCCTGTTGGATGATCCTCAGCAAAATCTTACTTGCTTGTGATATCACTGATATTGTTCTATAATTTATGCATTCTGTTGGGTTAACTGTTTTTTGAATGGGTACAAATATGGACCTCTTATGGGAGAGATTCATAACAATAAATACCTTTAATATTAATGAACAAAGACCCAAATTATTTAACTATAACTGAAATCAGTAGAATAGAAAAGGAAGAGCAAAATAAACATTTATTGTAATAAAAAATAATGAAAATCAGAGCAAAAATAATTAGAAAGCAGAATAATAAAACCAAAACATTGTTCTTTGATAAAATTAATGTTAGACAACAAACCACTGCCTAGAATAACCAACATATACACACACATACACGCAAAATACACACAAAATCAAATAATCAAAATAAGCAACAAAATTGTAGACAAGCAGCAGAATAAAGTGAGATAAAATGGATCATAAAATAATATTATTAAAAATTGTACTCTAGCAAATTTGAAAATCCAGAATAAATGAAAAACTCTGAAGAATACACTACCTACTTAAATTAATATGAATACAAATAGCAAATCTAATAGATCCATAACAAGAGCAGATATTGAAAATGGTAAAGGCCAAAAATTAGCAACAATAAAGCTACATGACTTCAATAAAGAATTTTATGAAACATTCAGCGAAAAGTTCATGTCAATTTTACTCAGGTTATTCAAAAGCATATAAAAATAATCCCTCACTCATTCTATGAAAGCCACATAACCCTGAAACCTTGTTGGGGACCAGTCTGCAGAACTAAATGTGCCCAAGGGGCAGCCGTGTATTTGAGGGGTAAATTAATGGGACAACAGACAGGATATTCAAGGGCTTACCTCTCCCATGGAAACCAGAACCAGAGTGAGGGAGTAATGTATTCTCTCACAAGCTTATGTAACCTCCGGCACGCAAAGCCCAGTAAGCACATATGTAACAAGAAGGGGTTGTGCTAGTGGCATACTCTTAATAGGATGGGGACGAGCTAGGGGTATACTCACAATAGTAAGGGGAGGTACTTGAGGAATACATGAGACAGCAAGGTGCATATGTAACAAGTTTGGTGGGTTCTAGAGTTAAGATGGTAGGTTCTAGAGTTGGGTGGGTTGTAGGTTTAAGATGGCCTAACCTTGATCATCTCTGAGCTGGCTTGACCTTACATGTCCCTGAGCGCTTCTCCAGGGGACCAATCTATGATCCTTAATAGTAGGGTGTGGGCTGAACTTAGGGTTAGATGGGGCAATTGCTTTTGATGGCAGATAACACCCAGGTAGTGAACTTTCCATCTCGTATGGTAGCAACCAGGCGCTTGCCAGAAGCACCTTAAACTTGGCATTGTTATGGGGGAACATTGTGGGGATTACTCTTAAATATAAGAATGTGATTGGAATTATCTCTAACTCACAAGTGTGAAGGCCTCCCTCCACCTAGAAACCTGGCCTCCCAGAGTTCTTAAAAATGAGAACAAAGAACTATTCTGAATACACTCTCTTCTTGGTTCTCAGTTTCCCACAAAACCCGAACCAGCCAAAGACATCATAAAAAGGCAAGACATAAACTCACACTAAAATATTTGTTAAAAGTTTTTTTTAATTCCAGTCAATATAATTCAAAAACACATTAAAAAAGCAGAACAAATCATAAACCGCAGTCTAGTGGTATTCATTCTGGAATGAATTTAGGTTCAATGCAATCCACCAGATAAGTAAAAAAGTTGGGAGGGGGAGCACATCATCATATCAATCTCGATGGATTATAAAATCCAACACATTTTTCTAATAAACAGGTTAGCAAAATAAGTGAAGTTTATCTACATAATAAGGGGAAAATATATTAATGTAATAGATATCATTATGATCAACATAAAAGACTGAGAGGTCTCCTTTTGACACTGGGAATTGGACAAAACCAAACCAAACTCACTGCCATTGAATTGCTGCTGACTCCATAGGGCAGGCTGGAACTGCCTGGTGAATTTCAGAGACTGCAACTCTTTTCAAGGTTCCAGGGCTTCCCCTTGCCCCCTCAGAGTGGCTGGTGTCTAGAACTGCTGACTCTGCAGATTGCAGCCCTGAGTGTAAGCACCATGCCACCAGGGCTCCTGGTAATTGGACATGGACACCCATTATTACCACTCTTGTTGAACATTGTACTAGAAATCCCAGCCAGAGCATGAAAGATATAACTAAGAATTAAATATATCTATATTTACAGATCATGACCCAATAAATAGAAAACTTCAAATATTTTATGAGAAAACTACTGAACCTAATAGAAAATTACTGCATGGTAAAAGAGCAATATACAAAAAATCAAGTAGCTATCTTTATAATAACAAGGGGTATTCTGAAAATAAAATCAAGAAAGTAATATCATTTATAATTGTCCACAAAATAAAACATTCCAAGGAATTATACAGTGAAAACTATAAATTATACAATGACTTATACAATGAAAACTATAAAACATTACTGCAAACTAAACAATTCCTATGTAAATGGAAGGGCATTCAAAAGATTTAATATAGTGAAAATGTCTAGACTGCCTAATATGACCTACAGGTAAAATACAAATCCAATACAAAACCAACAGCATTCTTTACTGAAATAGAAAACATATAACCAGCTTCATAGGCCAAGGAAGGAGGTTTAGAAAAGTCCAGCACTATGGGAGAAGATCATCATTTCAGGCCTCACGTTACAACCTAAACAATCTGGTATTGGTTCAGTGATAGAGATACATTGACCAATTGAATAGAATTGCAAACCCAGTTATAAATCTATTCATTTATTAGAAGCCTAATTTTCAACAAGGGATCAATATCTAGTCAATGTGAAAGAGTTTCTTTAAATGGTATTGACAAAACTTGATATCTACTTGCAGAAACATTAAATAAGATCCATACCTCATGCCATGCAACAAAAATAACACATAATAAAGACTTAAGTATCAAATCTAAAGCAACAAATTTCCTGGAAGAAACATCAGGAGCAAACTGTGATGTTTAAAAAGCTAATAACATCCTGGAAGAAATGTAAGGAGAACACTGTGAGATTAAAGAAAGCATTAAAAACAACAATGGAGTCACAGATTAAGAACCATAATTACAAAGGCATGAATAATAGAAGACAAGATATTTCATTAATCATAAAAGTTAAACACTTATGATTATGAAAGATTGTATCAAATGGGTAAAAAGACAATCCACAAATTTGGAAGTTGAGGGCTCGTTAAAATACTTATGTGACACAATTCCTACACTGTCTCCAGTGTGGCCACACTGGGAGAAACACTAAGGGTGCGCAACAGAGCAGCAAAGGGAGCAAAGCAATGAAGTCCCCAGGGAATACCAGAAATAGACTTTGGGGCCAGGGCATGGCACCCCATTGAACTTGACTGGAAAACACTCCTAAAGGTCAACAAACATACTATTCATAGGCTTTTCTTTTGTGATTGTTGTTGTTTTGTTCTTAATGTTTTGCTCTGTCTTGATTTTTTGTGCTTATGATTGTCTCGGCATGTCTATCTAGATAAGGCAGGCAGGATGAACAATCTGGAGGAGAAAACAACTGGACCTATGATTCCTGGGGGATGAGGGAGAGAGAGGAAAGGATTGGGGCTATCAACAAACCCAGGGACAGCAAGTGATTTAAAATTGATGGCCAGGAGGGCATAGGATGCCTGGTGGGACTTGATTAAGGGAAAGGTAGCTGAGAAGAATTACTGAAACCTGAATGTGGTAGTTACATAATATGATGTCAATTTGAGAATTAAGAGTGTAGCGGTGGAGTCTAGCCTGTCAATCGGGATATAGCCAATGAGGCCTCTGGGTTTGCATGGCCTTCCCCTGAGCATTCTGGGAACTCCTGTCTTTTTTCCCTCCTTGGAGGCAGGATAGACAGTCTCTCTGCTCATTTCATGAGAGACGAACTAAGGACAAGGCACATGGCACTATGCTGATAGACCCCATACCTTAGGAACTGGAGGAGCCAAATGGAGACCTCTGCCAATGCTGAGATGCCTACACCACCACTGGATCCACAAGACTTTCCACCCATTAGCCAGTGATCTTCCTGGGCTCTGCATCATTTCATGTGTTTTGTGTGTCAGAAGAGGACTCCATAGATTGGTAACAGACACATGGGCTAATATTGGGCTTATGCACTCGATCTGGACTGAGATGGGATGTTTTCTCAATATTCAACTGCTCTTTTATATAAAGCTCTTTTAATGCACATATGTGTATCTATGGTTTTGTTTATCTAGTCTACTCAGCCTCACACACCAAATGAAGGCTGGACATGATAGTGGAACAAAAGGAAAGTAAAAGGAAATAGAGAAAAGAAAGAGGAGGCAAGGACCTCTGTAGAGGTCTAAATATAGACATGGACAAATGTAAATGTATTTATATAACTATAGGGGCATATATCTATGCACATATATTTATAGGTTAAGTATTAAGGTAGCAGATGAACATTGGGCCTATACTGAAGTATTCCCTCAAAGCAAGAACAACTTTTTTTCTGATAACCTGCAATTCTGTGATGCTCACCTTTCCAACACAATTGCTGAAGACAAAATGGGTGCATAGGCAAATGTGGTGAAGAAGGCTGATGGTGACCGGCTATCAAAAGATATAGTGTCTGGGTTCTTAAAGGATTGAAGATAAACAATCAGCCATCTAGCTGGGAAACAACAAAGCCCACACAAAGAAAGCACACCAGCCTGTGTGATCATGAGGTGTGCATCAAAGACCCAGTATCATGCATCAAATACCCAGAACAAAAAATCCTATCAATGTGAATTATGGGGAGCACAGAGTGGAGACCTAAAGCCCATCTGTAGATAATTGGACATCACCTTACAGAAGGGTAACACAGAAGTGATAAACCAGTCAGGGTGCACTATAGTACCAATGAAACATACAACTTTCCACTAGTTCTTTAATGCTTCCCTCCCCTGCCACTAGCATGAACCCAATTCTACCTTACAAATCCGGATAGACCAGAGCATGTACACTGGTACAGATCAGAGCTAGAAACACAAGGAAGCCAGGACAGATAAATGCCTCAGAACTAATAATGAGAGAAATGATACCAGGAAGGTAAGGAGAAGGTGGGAGGAAAAAGGGGAAACTGATCACAATGATCAATATATAGCCCCATCCCGAGGGATAGACAACAAAAAAGTGGGTGAAGGGAGACATCAGTAAGTGTAAGACATGAAAAAAAGATAAATCATCAAGGATTCATGAGCTAGGGAAGGAGGGGGAGGGGGAAATGAGCTGATACCAAGGGTTCAAGTAGAAAGAAAATGTTTTGAAAATTATCATGGTGACATATGTACAAATGTGCTTGACACAATGGATGTATGTATGGATTATGGTAAGAGCTGTTTGAGCCCCCAATAAAATGATATAAATTAAAAATAGAGAAATATCTATTTCAAGCTAAAAATAAGTAAATAAAATAATCTTTGTTCTAGTTTTTAATCAGTTTTAAAATATTTATCTGTAAAAGGCCTGATTTATATATGAAGATGGGATAATAGATCAATGTACATATATTTATAGGTTTAGTATTAAGGTAGCAGAAGGACATTGGGCCTCAATTCAAGAATACTTTCTTCTATTAAATTGGCATTCTATGATGCTCACCTTCCCGACACACCCGCTGAAGACAAAGGGGGTGAATAAGCAAATGTGGTGAAGAAAGCTGATGGTGCCCAGCTATCAAAAGACATAGCATCTGGGGTCTTAAAGTCTTGAAGGTAAAGAAGCGGCCATCTAGCTCAGAAGCATCAAAGCCCACATGGAAGAAGCACGCCAGCCTGTGCGATCACGAGGTGTTGAAGGGATCGGGTATCAGGCATCATCAGAACAAAAAAATCATATCATTGTGAATGAGGGGAGGAGTGCGGAGTGTAGACCCAAAGCCCAGCTATGACCACTGGAGGAGATGAGCCAGTCAGGGTGCGATGTAGCAATGAGGAAAAATACAACTTTCCTCTAGTTCCCAAATGCTTCCTCCTCCCTCACTATCATGATCCCAATTCTACCTTACAAATATGATTAGACCAGAGGATGTAGGCTGGTACAGGTAAGAACTGGAAACAGGGAATCCAGGGCAGATGATCCCCTCAGGACCAGTAGTGTGAGTGACAATACTGGGAGGGTGGAGGGAGGATGGGTTGGAAAGGGGGAACCGATTACAAGGATCTACATGTGACCTCCTCCCTGGGGGATGGACAACAGAAATGTGGGTGAAGGGAGACATTGGACAGGGCAACATATGACAAAATAATAATTTATAAATTATCAAGGGTTCATGAGGGAGTGGGGAGCGGGGAGGGAAAGGAAAAATTTAGGACCTGACGCCAGGGGCTTGAGTGGAGAGCAAATGTTTTGAGAATGATGAAGGCAATGAATGTGCAGATGTGCTTTACACAATTGATGGATGTATGGATTGTGATAAGAGTTGTATGAGCCCCTAATAAAATGATTTTTAAAAAACCTAATCTCTAGTATATTTTTAAAATATCAACATGTCAACAACAAAAAGACAAATAACCTAATTTGAAAATAAGACTTGAATAGAAACTTCACCTAAAAGAGCATTCAAGTGTCTACAAACTTGGAAATTTGTTCAAAATTATTAGTTATTAGAGAGAGATAAATCAACTCGAGAAAGAAATACCATTTCACGTGAGCGAACATGGCTAAGATAAGAACTTATCATTGATTTTGACTGGGATGGCAGTGGTTTGACACACATTCCCATTCCTGGTGGGAATGCACACGGTACAACCACCGGGGAAATCAGAGTAGTGTGTCAGTCAAAAAACTAGACGTAGAAGCACCTTCTGATCCCGTAATACCACTCCTATTAAAAGTGACACAAATAGACTTATGCACACCTGTGTTCATGATGGCACTATTACAAGAGCTGGAAAAATAACGAAAGGAGTGCCTTCAAAGGAGGAACGGATAAGTAAGATGCATCTATGCATGCAATGGATTACTTCACAACCAGTAGCACTAATGATTACTATAGATAACATATTGTAATCTGTATGAATATAAGACATCATGCTGCCTAAAGTGAAGCAATCATAAGGATAGTGTATCATATAGCTCTTTTTAAAAGAAAACACAAATGCATCAATTGATAGATAGCAGAAAAATAAACAAATAAATAACTCACTGCCAACGAGTTGCTTCTGACCGGCAGGCACAAGCTAGAACTGCCCCCTCTGAGCTTCAGGGATTGTTACTGTATATGGGAGTAGAAACCCCCATCTTTCCCGAGAGAAGCAACCGTTGGTTTAGAACTGCTGACTTTGCAGTTAGCAGCCTAACATATAACTAATTTGCCACCAGGTCTCCATGAGACAGATAGGTAGCAACCAAAAATAAATATTCACCTCTGTATGCATAATATATCCCAATGATCATCTTGTGTTCTGGGGTGGGGGACTATTAATAGCTTTGGGAATCTGATAAAAAGAGTTACCGTACCTTTCTGGATTCCACTGTTTTGCGAGGACCTGTATTTGAAAGTACCCTAGTGAGACTAAGCCTGAGAGAGCTTGTCTGTTGTCTTTCACTGATCCAAGAGGCGTGCTCAGACACATCCCACGTGTCATAAACATGTGTATGTATAAACTGCAACCGGGGTGGTGATATTGGCTTGCTCTCAAATCCCTTGTTTCCTAGCTCACTTGTTTCTTGGGTTCTTCTCTCTCGTGGTCTCCCTAAGTGACTCTGATCAGGTGTGTACTCCATCATGTCTCCTCCCCATCACCAGGGACCATCATCTGAGCAAATCAAATGTTTACTTCCCTCCACGAATCCACAGAATTTATAAAAGGTTAACATTTCTTCATCTTGGAAATACTTTCTTCTCTGAGCTTTCATGTCACTTTCAAGCTGGAGTTTTTGTTGTTGTTTGATTGCTTTTTGCTTTTTTCTATTGGAGCCCCTTCCTTTTTCTTACTTTCCTTATTTGAATTTGAACTTCAGACCTCTTATCTATCTGCACTCACTCCCGTAAGTGACAGCATCTGACTCAATTCATGGCTGGCAATACTGTCAGTTTAAATTCATGTAAGCTCCTACAGCAAGCAGTTTCTTGCAGTTAATAGCTCAAGGCAGATTTTACTGACATTAAAAGGTTTAGTTACCATAAAAACAAGTCTTATGGTCCAAAAGAATGTCATATGAGGTTCTCTTTCTCTCCCTTTGACTCTGTAAATCAAAGCATCATTACTGACATTAAGCAATGCTTACAGAGGTCCCACGTGCGCGTGTCTTCCAGCAATAGGACCCACACGCCGCGGAAACAGAGCTGCCTGGAGAAATAGATATGGCACACACAACTACTTCCCCTGGGACAGCCAAGTTAGTAGGTCAATACTGCCAAGCTGCTTTAATTCAAGGCAAGGCCAAAGCTCTGGTGAATGAATATTCACACCCATCTGATACTCTCACAATGCTTGCCAATTTCACAGGTATAACTGGGAGGAAATAGCACATGAATTTCAAATATCCATCACGAATGCAGCAAAATGTGTTATACTATTTACCAAAAAATCACCAAAATTTAAATAATATAAATTGAAAGTATATCTCAGGAACAATGAAACAATTTACCAGTATTTTACTACATAATAAGAGTACGGATAATAAAAGTGCTATGCTGCTGTCGTCAGGATGTGGCTCATAGTGATCCTATACACAATAGAGCACCATCCTGCCTGGTCTTGTGTCCTCCTCACCATCAGCTGTCCACTCAGTGGACTTAGACCCTGAAAACCTTATGCATAAAAACAGCATTAAGTCACCTCTTTTCCAAATGGTGTTCATATGTTACCATATTTCATCCCTGCTTTCATCCTATAATGATAGTATTAGTTAACTCTGTTGCATAAGACCTCTTTAAGGTGTTGAAAAGGAAGGGTGTTGCCTTGGAGACTAAGATGCTCCTGACCCAAGCCAGGATATTTTCCTATGCTTAGGAGAGGGGAACACTGAATAAGGACTAATGAAGAAGAATCAATGCATTTGAACAATGGTGCTGGTGAAGATTATTCAAAGTATCATGGAGTACCAAGAGAACAAACAAATCTGTCTTAAGATGCAGTACAGCCAGAAAGCTCCTTAGAACCCAGGATGGCGAGACTTCCCCCCACACACTCAGCACATGGTATCAGGAGAGACCAGCCCCTTGAGAAGGACACCAGGCTTGGGCAAGTAGCAGGGCAGCAAAGAAGGCCCCTGAATAGATGGCATGACACCATGGCTGCAGCCAGGGGCTGCTCCAACATCAGAACAATTGTGAGGATGACACATGACTGGTCTGTGTTTCATCCTGTTGCACAGGGTCCCTAGGAATCAGAATCTACTCAACGGCACCTTAACAACCCAACAACCACACCATATCCCCTCACTCTAATATGTTCATTTCTCCACTAGAGAAACTCAGGGCAGGAGAGGTTCAGTTGTTCTTTCAAGATCTACAGCAAATAATGACTCCAAATTCTAGCTCAGTGTAGATTCATTTCTCATGATCTACCATCGACTGCTATCCTGGAAAGGGTTCCGTGGGCACAGAGTGCCTGGTCACTTTGAACCAGGGCCATGAGGGTAGCTGCTTCAGCGCTTACTCAACAGCACCGCCGCGGCTACCTAACTCTGATACCAGCCTGCCTCTAACATACTGGGCCCATGAATTTCCAAAATATAAAAATATTGAATGTATTGATATGTATAACAGCTACAATATTGCTATTTCTGAACTTTGCAAAACTAACTTTTAACACTCACGATCAATAAGTATACAGTTGTTGATATTTTAGAAAAAATATTCTTAAAATAAGGCAAGTCATGAAAATAAAATAACCACTTTGTTAGCTCAGTAGTAGAAATACTTGGAAATATTGCTTAGTTGTTATCTTAATAAATGAAAAAAATTAAGTCAATACACTTAGTGGCCTAAATCTGCAATATGGCGGGTGGTAGCCAAGAACCAGCAAATCTGAAGAACCTATTGGCGAGCAATCACAGATTGAACACTGAATCCCAGCACTATTTACTATTATTGCTGCTATTGTTAAGGCAACAAAGCATAAAAAAAAACTTTTTTTCTATTTTAACATGGAAAGGCTGCTTCTATGGTCATATTTTAGCACATAGACAAACACAATTATGAGGCAGTATGCAGGATAGTTCAAGAACTTTTTGGAATGCCTTTTCATTAGCCTCTGATACTACTGCCTGCACAATAATTCCACTGCCAATGATGTTACTGAGATATTTCCTGTCAGCTTGTTCTTCCCATAGATATGAAAGAAAAAAGAAAAACACCTTTGATTATTCTTCGCTTTAATTGCTCACTCCTCACTAGGAAACAGAGTAACAAGTTTAATACAAAGAACCTGGATGCGGATGGATATGCTAGCCTGACACACATTCTATTTCCTCCAATAGTTTAAAACTTCCTGCCCCGACTATCAGAAAGTTTGTTGGTACCCTAATGACTTTTTGGCGCAGGTTTGCTGACTTGGCTGCAGACAGGGCCAGACAGCCACAACGGAGGTCTGCGCAGCGCTACAGCTGCAGCTGGACCATTGTTTCTGACCCCATTGTCACTGGGTCTAAGAGAGGTAATACCTGTTCTAGGAAACCTTTGGGTCCTCTCTGAATTATTTTTTAAAATTAAAGGAGGATACAAGCCCTAAAATTGAGCATTGTTACCTCACCATTAAAAAAGTCATCAATAATTTTTATTATTATATATAGAAAATAATGAAACCAGAAAAAGGAGAAAAAGTAATCATTATACATCAGTCTGCTAATAATACAGTATCCCATTATTTTATTCTAAGATTTCAGTATATACTTTAAATTATAACCTGTTTATTTTTCTGGTCTATCTTTCTACAACAAACATAACATGTTTTTTAGATTATTAAAATTACCTGTTAAACTAATGTTGGTGCTATCAAAATATTCCATTTTTTAAGGTAGATCATATTATACTTGGTTCTTTCATTATGGTGGGATTGTTTATCCATTGTCATGTTCATAAGACTGCACCTGAGAATATAAATAGCAAACCTACTTTCTGATTTTGCTTTTGTACAAGTTAGTAGTATTGAATTAATAAGCCAAGGATAAACATTTTCCTGTACAAGTATTTTGAGGCATATCCTAAGCCTGTGTTCTAGGAAAGCTGGGTGCAATGATTTCAGACAGCTGCAAAATGACATCATGTTCTACAAGTGTCTGGTAGGTGTGCAAAAGTGCCCAACGCCCAAAGAATCGCCTGCATTACGTATTTCTGGATTTGTGTTTTTGCTTTGACACGGCACCTTGTTCTAAAAATGTAAATCTATTACATTATGCCTGATGGGAAAACATTTTTTTCAGTTTCCTATTATATTATTGTTCTTAGATGTCCCCCAGTTAGTTCCAACTCATGCAGACCCTAACATGCAGGAGAATGAAAGGTACCTCAACCCTATGCCAGCCTCACAGTCATTACCAGGAGGGAGCCCATTGTTGCAACCTATCTGTTGAACCATCTCACTGAACGTCTTCATCTTTTTGACTCACCCTCCACATTACCAGACATGATATCTTTTCCTAGGGACGGGGCTTTGCTGATAACATGCCTGAAGTACATGAGACAAAGCCTCATCATCTTTGCTTCTAAGAATCATTTGGGTTGTCCATTTGATCTTTCATCTGGACGTCCACTGTATATTCGAAATTCTTCTCAATGTTAAGTCTTTCAATCCATGAACTTGGAGTATTTTTCCATTGGTGTAGGCTTCTTTTAGTTTCTTTTAACAATGTTCTGTATTTTTCTTTGTAAAGGTTTCCCCCTACCCCATGCCATCTCTCTACACTGATATAGAGGTATCCATTTTTTCCCATCTTCCTTTTTTAAATCAATGGGGGAAATATTACCAACATTATATTGATAAATAAAAGGGCTAAGTTAACAAAGAACTTCTAAACAAACAAAGTAAGAGATCTTGCACTACCTGATCTCAAAATCTATTACACAGCTCCAGTAGTCAAAACCGTCAGGTACTGGTATAATGATAGATATATCAGCAAAAGGAGCAGGATGGAAAACCCAGAAGTAAATGCATTCGGATATAGATAACTAATTTTAAACAAAGGGCCCAGAAATATTAAATGGGAAAAGGACACTCTCTTCAACTAATAGTGCTGAAGAACATGATGGCCATCTGCAGAAGAATACAGGACTCACTCATACTTCACTCCATGATGGATTAGAGACCTGAATGTAATTCAACTATCAGCATCATCAATGACAAAATGCGACAAACTCAAGGGCCCTATGGAGAACACGTACAGACTACTCTACATCATAAAAAAGGACACACAGTAGAAGACAATATAGGTCATTGGGATCTATTAAACTAAAACATGTGTGCACATCAAAATAATTCCTCAAAATAGAAAAATAAGAGGCCACAGACTGGGGGAAAAAACCCTGTAGTAATGACACAATAGACAGGGATAAATTACTAAAATCGATATTTTAGTAATATTCATAAAATCTATTCTTTAGTAAATTCTGTTTTAAAATCAGAATTTGGCAACACCTCAATAAGAAAAAAATATTAAACACAATTAAAAAGCTAACAAAGGACATGAATAGACGATTCATAATGGTAGACACCGGGATAGCTTACAAACTCATAAGGAAATTCACTTGATCACCAGCCATCTGGGAGATTCAAATCAAAACAACAATGAGGTTTCATCTTTCTCCCACAGTGATAGCCCAATTTAAAAAACAAAACAACAAACAGAGAACAACAAATAGTGGCGATAGTGTAGAAAGAGATTGGAACTCGACAATGCTGGTAGCCTTGTAAGTTCGTGCAACCATTGTGGAAAGCGATATGCAATAACAGAACTGACAATAGAATTATCAAACAACCCAGCAATATTTATGTAAAACATATTCCCCAAAGAAATAAGAGACAGAATAGGAACAGATGTAAATCCTCCCATGTTAATTGCCACTCATTTTACAGTAGCAATAAGCTGTAAACAATGAAAATACCACCAGTAAATGGATAAAGAAAACACTGACATATATACCCAATAAAATACTACATGTTCCTAAAATATGTGATGAAACCATGAAGCACCTCATGACATGGAGGGACCTGGACATCATTATGTAGAATGAATAAGTCAGTCCCCAAAGGACAGCTATTGTAAGAGTCCACCACAATAAAGATAAACACCCGGGATGAAGGAGGGCTTCCTCTTCCTGACCATGTAATCTATCCAGTCTCCCAAGTGGTGATGTAGACAGCCAGGCTAGGGTCCGTGAAGCGTATCTCGCCCTCTCCTTATGGACATCTTTCAAACCACTTCAGCAGAGGAGACCTCCCCACAGCTGGGGGCGGTCTATCAAGATGGGGGGGGGCAGGGGGACGAGGGAAAAGCCCACTCAGTTGCTAACTTTCTAATTGGTGCTAAGGGCATCCCAAACCAATAGATACTCCAACCAGGGTGATAACTTTACTGGAAACTCAAGTCAAGATGGGGTGATAAAAAGAAGCATGTATGTCTCAGAGAAGGCAATTCTATTTCTCTTGCTAGGTACGCAGGAAAGAGCATCCTCCCATTGGGAAAATATGCTTAACAATATTTCTATAGCACCGAAGGAGAGAATCCCTGTGCCTTTAACCGGGCACTTTTGATGTTGGTTCATCCAGTCCTTTGTGACTCGGTGTGTGTGCTGCAGAAGACTTGGACTGTAGCCACCATTCTTTTGAGGAGTACAACATATTTCAGAAGGACTTGATGTTGAAATTCCAGTGAGGGAACTGGATTTTCCTCAAACTCACCTGCAGTCCCTGAAACGCCCTGGTGTGAGAAGTAGAGAGCTGCTATTCCACAGGCATAGAATTGGTGGACATTGGACTTGGGTCCAATTTCTTGCCTTGAGAGTGTGCCAATGAACAGTAGGCTAGAACTACTGTGTACGTATTATTGTAATGCCCTCCTTGCTTTATTATGACATGTGTTATTCTGAAAGGTATGGCTTTGCCATTGTGAATGAATATTTATGAAAGTGTTGCCCTATCATCAACCCCCATTATTTGTGTGTAGATAGTGGCCAGTCACTTAAGAGTGTGATCTATACAAGTCAACAATTTATTAATTGAGGTTCATAGCTAGCCCATTGCCTAAATTAATGACACTATCAGTAGATCTCTTATGTCCCAAGGGGGTGGTTGATATTGTTCTCTAATATAAAATCATAATGATGTCTTTAAGTGAACCAGAGACATATAACCATAGCTATATGAATGGATTTTGGATTCACACCTAATTCTAGCCCCAATGTGCTATAAGTCAAGTTCTTATTTGGATAAACCATATATTGCTACTGGGTGGGTAATATCATGGTGAACACAAAGTCAGCAGATCAAACCCATCAGCCAGAGAGAAAGATGGGGCTTTCTGCTCCCATCAAGATACACAGCCTCAGAAACCCACCCGGGCAGCTCTGCTCTAGGCTACAGGGTCACCGTGAACCTGAAGTGACTCAGTGACAGTGGGGTTGGTGTTTGGCTTTAGGAGGGCACTGCTGACAAATCAATCTAAATTGCAATACACTGCACTAGAGGGATGACTTTGAAGTTCGATCCAATGTGGGCCATGAGTTAAACACGTTAACAAGAGGCTTTTTCGGAGTCCACGAATGGTGCCAGTGTTTAAGCTATGGCTGTGAACTACACAGTTGTAGTTTCGGTCCTCCCAGACCCTGCTCAGAGAAAAAGCCTATTGATCCCCTTCAGAATAGTCACCCCCTCTGACACAAGTGAAGCTGCCATGAGTTAGGGACGGAAGACGGGAAGCTCTGACATTCAGTCTAGGATGTAATAACAATCTGCTTGCTATTTTATTTTCCTTTCACAAGGCAAAGTGTACACAGGTCATGGATTTATTTTTATTTATGCGTATATTATTGTTGGCAATGTTGTTTTCTTCTGCCATTCTCCCTATATATACATATGTGTTTGTGTTCTCTCATCTGTAATTGTCTTAGGTTGGCAATCAAAAACCAATTCTACTAGGTTTAATTGTTGAAAATTAAAAAACAACCTTCTTGTGTGTTTTCATAGATCTTGATGCAATTTTTGGAGATACTGCATTCATCTAATTCAATTTCCTCAATCTAATTATGTTTAATCTTAAATCTGGATGTACTTCTTATACTAAGAATTTTTATACTGTTGAGATAAGATTTTAGTCGATGCATTTGTTTTCTCATAAACATGCATTTCAATTAGATCCCTATGTTGTCTCTTTATTCAATAACTTCCACAAATTCTTTATTATCCATAAAAATTGGAAATTCACTTTAATTTGATCCATGCACAAAATAAAATGTCTACAATTGTCATTGCTGGTTATCAGATTTTATTTGTGAAATGTTATAAGGAAATAATTGGCCTGGGAAACAAATGTTCAGATGCCTCTCTCTCTCTCTTTTATAAATCATTTTATTGGGGGTTCTCACAGCCCTTAGAATAATTCACACAACAATTGTATCCAGCACATTTGTATGCGTGTTGCCATCATCTTTGTCAGAATATTTTTTTTCTACTTGAGCCCTTGGTATCAGCTCCTCTTTTGTTTTCCCCTTCCCCCACCCTCATGAACCCATGATAAATTATAAATTATTATTATTTTCATATTTTACACTGGCCACAGTCTCTCCTCACCCATGTTACTATTGTTTGCCACCCTAGGTGGGGGTGAGGGGGTTAATACATGGATCATTGTAATAGGTTCCCCCTTTCTTACCCCACCTTCCCCCTTCCCTGATTGTGCTATCCCTACTCCCATTATTGTTCCTGAGGGGTTTCTCAGTCCTGGATTCCATGTGTTGAGAGTTCTTATTTGTACTGGTGTATATGCTCTGGTCTAGCCAGATTTGTAAGGCAGAACTGGGGTCATGATAATGGTGGGGAGGAAGCATTGAAGAACTACAGCAATGGTTCTCAACCTTCCTAATGCTGTGACCCTTTAATACAATTCCTCATGTTGTGGTATCCCCCTACCATAAAATTATTTTTGTTGCTACTTCATAACTGTAGTTTTGCTACTGTTATGAATCAGGCGACACCTGTGAAAGAGTCACTTGACCCCCCAAAGGGGTCACGACCCACAGGTTGAGAACTGCTGAACTAGAAGGATATTGCATGTTTTGTCAGTGCAATACTGCATCCTGGCTGACTTGTCCCTTCCTTGTGACCCTTCGGTGAAGGGATGTCCAATTGTCTACACATGGACTTTGAGGTTCCCCTCCACCCCCATCATTCTTGTTGATTTATTTGTTTGTATTGGGTCTTCTGATGTATAGACCTAATCCTGTCAATACCTCATGATCATACAGCCTGGTGTGCTCCTTCCATGTGTAATTTGTTGTCTCCAATATTAGCACCTGTACTGCTCTAGCACAATGAGAGGATGCTGTGTCCCATGGTGAGGCCAGCCCTACGGTCCTCTCTGTGCATTGGATGCTCCAAACAGGGATGCCATCATCAGGACTTGGTGGGCCAGGATGCGGTTCTCTCTCTCTCTCTGTCTCCTTCCCTCTTAGTTTGCTCCCCCATGTTCTGAGCAGACCTGCCCCTCTCTCTAACTGTGTGCCATACACTCACCCACCCATGGGGAGGAATTTGTTTATGTATCCACAGGAAAGGAAGAGAGACACCAGACCTCAACCTGGCGCGCTGAGCCTTGAAGGCGACATAACAGCATGAAACAGTGCACCCACAGAGAGGTCTGCGGGGCCAGCCCCAATCCCGCCATATGTACCCCCTCCCTAGAAGAATGCACTACAAGGACAGTACTGAAGATACAGGGGAGAGGGGCACATCTCTTTTTTAAAAATCACTCTGCTTGTTATTTGTGATGGTAAAGAAGACTTTTAATAAGAGAGGTGTTTGCTGATGACACATCTTTCTTCAGACTGCAGGTTGACTGCCTCGCTCTTCCTCTCTTAGACACCTCTCACTCACCTTCATAAGCCAACATGAAGCACCATCCCTCTGCTGCCCATTTCTTGAAGGTAGAGTAACTTGGCTCAGGTCTCCCACAGAAGCACCTTGCTATATATTTGTCTAACGAATGTTTGCTTTCTACATTACATTGCATGGCACAAGAGTACACAGGTCATTGACTCTTCTGCTAATCAAAAACAAGCCCTTCAAATCCATTCCGATGCACATCGGAAGTATGGCCCAGCTGTCTCCTTCTGAGAAACCAACCACTAGAGGCTGTCTGGCACAGTTTTACTTTCCTCCATGAGGTAACCATGTGTTAGCTTAGAAGCCGCAGCAACCGCACTAGTATATCATTACACTGTAGTTACTGTCTACCCGTCAGTCTTTCCGAGTGGATTCCAAGTTCTTTGATGGCAAAGAGCATCACTGTTTGTTGGTATAGCCCAGTGCTGACCCTGGTGCCTAGTACTTAGCAGCGCATAGTAAATATGTGGGAAAAGGAGGAAGGAAGGATATAGAGGCAGAAGAAGCGAAAGAGGGGAAATGAATGAAAAAATAAGACAATTGGCAAACAGTCTGAATCCAAATCTGATATTGTAAACAAGAGCATGAGTGTGTTTTCACATTGTGAGCAGTTAGTTGTGAGAAGGGATGGTTTGAAATAGAACAAATTAAAATAAAAGATTCTGTAGATTCATTTTTAGTAAATATTGATATTTTTATGAAATTCTTTGTAGAAGTAGTAAACCTTATTAAAACATTCTAGTCCTTTCTAGAAAAATAAATTTTATTCTTACTATTGAGCCTTATGCTATCTTTTTTTCCTATTTAACAACCCCTCTGAATCAAGGAATAGAACCCTGGGGACACAGTGGTTACACATTGGGCTACAATTGACAAAGTCAGCAGCTCAAAGCCATCAGCTGCTCCACGAGAGAGAGATGGGGCTGTCTATGTCCACAAACAGTCACCAGCTCAGACACGCCAGAGGAGGCTCAACCCTGACCAGGTGGGTTGCTATGAGTCAGTATGAACTCACTGACAGTGAGTTTGGTTTCTGTCTGCATAAATGAATGACAGATTAAATGCATATTTTAAAGTGCACAATAAATATCTATGGAATAAATCAATGAGTATGACTGAATATATACTGAAGAATAATGAATCAATCAAAGCCCAAAGAAGAACGTACAAAATAAAATGGGCGAGTGCACTTGAAAAATAATTTTCATCATGATTGTAATACTTTAATCCCTAAGTGAAGTTACTGTTTATCTTTCAATACAGAGGGTTGCATTTTTAAAAAAGACATTCCAATTAGTTGGGGGCAAACTCACCATAATTGTCTTTTGTCTTCAAAGTGGGTGCTGTTGACAGCCAAGCCAAGGTCTATTGTTCACCAATAACTTTCTAGTCACTGGCATGGTTCTGCTGTCTAAATAACAAAGGAGTTGTTAATTAGCAAGTGAGAATGATACTTGATTGACTTTACTAAATTAGATTTTCTTTACCTGCCAAAGTAAATTTGTCATTAGCATTTATTACTCTCTCTCTCTCCACTAAACAGATTAAGTATCCCCAATTTCTAGTGGTGCTTTCTTCTCACTGAATCATGATGTTACAAAAAGGAGTCAATGTTTATGGCAAAATCCAAGCTCTATGTTTTCAAGTCCAGGAGCTTGGACATATGGGCATCAGTGCTCCAATGTATAAAATGGTCATAATAAAACTTTTCTTATAGGATTATTATGAGAACTGAACAGAGATATTACATGGAAAACCTGGTTTTATTTAGTATTATGTTTCATGAGTATTCTTGTCAATGTGATAGTTCTAACATTGAAGAAGGTTCTCATTTCATTTTGTGTATGCTTATTGGGATAATTTTACGTAAAAGATCTGTACTTGATAGACATTGAGATATGATTCCTGTTTTATTTAGAAAGATAAAACACATATATGTACAATGAAAATATTTTGTTATCCTCCTTTCTATAGAAGCACAGCATAACTAAGTCTGGATATCTCAACCCCCAAAATCCATTCAATAGTTGGGTGTAATTATTCACATTCGATTTTGATCAAGCCCAGTCATTTTGACAACTAATATATTTTTACTCCAGTGTAATAACAACCCTCATTTTTAACTTGACTTTTCCCCAGGTATTTGAAAAGTTAAAATTAGATGGGGTATTTTATAATCTCCCTTTATCTGGTTAGTAAAGATGTCTTGAAATCCATAAGACAAGCCCCATTGTAACAAGCTGCCACTCAGAAAGCTTCATTGTTGTGCTACATTTTTTCAGAGTTAAAATAGTTTAGTGATGCATAAAGGAAAGAAAGTCGCATTATTACTGAGATGGCAGGTGAGTGTTTCATGAACTCTGTACTTTGCTACCAAAATAAACGAAGGAGAAACTAAGGAGAGGTCTGAGTGTTGAATAAGAAGGTTGAATTGGTTCTTGTCTTGGTGAACACAAAGTCAGCAGAACACAACACGCAGGCAGAAAGCTGGGAACCCATAGAGAGGCCTGAGGGGCTGGCCCCATTGCCAACTACAAGAATTCATTTCAGAGGACAGCACTGAAGCTACAGCTCAAGGAGAGGCATGTGTCTGATCCAAGCACACAGGAGCAAACGGGGGTGGGGGTGGGGGTGGGGGAGAGTGAAGCACATCCTGGCCCACTAAACCCTAAAGACGATAGTTCTGCTCAGAGCAGCCAATGACAGAGAACACCATAGGGCCAGCCCCACCATGCCACATGACTGACCCATAGCACTACAGGGGAAAACACTCAAGGCACAATGTAGGAATTGTGCCCACTCTGACACCACCACACCAAGACAAATCACTGGGGCATACAACAGAACAAGGGGAGCAAAGCAATGAAGTCCCCAGGGAATAGCAAAAATAGACTGTGGGGTCAGGGCGTGGCATCCCATCACACTCTACTGAAAAACACTCATAAAGGAAAACAAATAGACCTTGATCTATTTAGACTTTCCTTTTTTGTTGTTGTAGCCCTTTTGTTGTTGTTGTAGCTATTGTATTATTTTCTACTGTTGCTCTGTTGTGCTCAGCCTTGTGTTTGTGCATATTGCTGTTGCTGTGCATCTATCTGGATGGGATAGGCAGGATAAACAAGCTGA